>NC_091153.1:38301088-38347159 GCF_040958095.1 Procambarus clarkii
TATTGTTCATACTGAGCATGCCCGCGGTGTTTATTGTTCATACTGAACGTCTGGGGTAAAAAATTTTATACTAGCAAGCCACTAAACATTCTTGTATGTCATCCATCTCGCCTCTCGTTCCCAGGACTGTGAGGTTCTGATCCTCCAATGTTTCCTCACACCTGAATCTTTCCTCACATCCCAGGTCCCTCATTTTTTCCTCACATCTCATTTCCTCTCAGTTTTTCCTCACACAAGTCCCTCTTCTGAGACCATCACTGTAACAATTATTTGAACTTTAACTTTTTTTTTTTTTTTAGCGAATTCTTCATGTAGGAAGTGTTCCGTTTTCTAACATGTTGTTCTCATGTTGACGAGTTTAGTACACGTCGTCAAGCAACCCGTCCTCCTACTAGAACGTCGCATTTTGACGTATACTCGACCTAAAACTAAAAATCGTCGTACTAGAAAATAGAAGCGGCTGTCGAAATTGACCTACTGTCCAGGATAGTAAAATTAGGATCTTACCTATCCTAATCTTCCTAACATTTCTAGCATACCCTTTCTAGCCTAACCAGTATGTGGTGTAGAGGATGATGTGTTCGTAACGCGATCGTTGACAAATAAGCAGAGTTAGGTGTGGCAGTAACTGGTTGGGTGACCGCCCTTGGACAGGGCAATAACATTGTAGTGTACCTGATTCTCTTGGTTTAATTCTCTCGTTCTCAGAACCCTGCGTTTGTCGAGAAGAAAATGTGGATACTCATTTTTGAGCAATGAGGCGGAATGACACTCACGTCTCTGGCGGTGGTGATTAGAGACGCGAGTTTAATCCCACCGTATTACTCCAAAAGAATCTCATAGACGTATACCACCCAATTGTGATTTAATTTCGCCTTGCTTTCCATCCTGCACTTTGCGCTTATGTTCAATAACAACAGTGCCAGGCTAGAGACATACGGCCTGAGAGACGGGGACCCAGGAGATAGAGCTCAATCCTCGCAGGTAAAGGTAGGTGAGTAAGCACGAACCTCTCTTTTTCGGCCTCATACCTCACTCCTTTCTCATCACCTGGAAGGAGGGACAATGAATGCCGATAGAAGATAACTCCAAATACCTTCGTTTTTTTTTCTCTCTCTCCCCCACCCGCGGGAATGTGGGAGTGGAGATGAGGCGCTGCTCTCTCTCTACTTTCACCGGTGGAATGAGGAAGCTCTCTCTTGTTTTTTCTACTTTCACTCATAGGATGAGATGAGAGGCAACTTGGAATGAGAAACTATTTTCCCTACTTTCACTTGCTGGCTGGATGAAATAAGAAAATTCTTTCTTTCACTGGCGAGACGAAGAGCTACTTTCCTTTTTTCATGGGCGAAATAATGCGCTTCTTTCATTGCTTTCATTTATAGGATATGAAGGTAGATTCCCTCTCTCTATCTCGCAGGAAGGGATGAGGTTAGTTTACCTGCTTCATCTCTATGGATGAAGGAAATGGAACTGTGAGGTGAAAGAACCAAGCAATTTCTACTATATAACACTTGGAAGGTGTCAGGATAAGGATTTGGGAAGGGATGGGGGTAAGGATTGGTGTCCAACCACTTATGGACATTCGGGGAGTCAACGCCGACCTGTATGAAACGAGACCCTCTCTCTACCGTTCAGCTCAAGTGGTTGGGCATGACGCATTACTTTCCCAATTTTCTCTCACTGGTTATGTCTTTTACCTCATCCTATTATGTGGTAAAACAGGTAAAGCAATGATTGTTTTCTTTTTGTATAAATAAAGTTAAGTATGAAGTGTTGTTGACTGGGCAGCAAGGTATGAAGGGAGAATGTGTCGGAAATTTGCCAACACTAATACATCATTTCTTGTATTATAATACAACATTATTGTATTAACCCATAGTAATTACTAACACTACTAATATGTAGAATTAATACAATTAATGTTTCTATTACGAAGCAATATATGTGCCAAACTCTTCCTAGTGAGAGTGACGACGTGAGGAACGACAGACTAAAAACATGAATTCCCTCCACTTTTAGTTTGCATCTGAACAGAGTTTAGTTAATTACAAACCTTTACTAAGGATAATCGTTTATTTCATTGATTATTTATATAACATATTATTGCTTACTGAACTCGTTCATTTAGGTGTGTTAATAACGATAATGGAAATTATTATAGTATAATACGATTTATATAAAAAAGTTTTAATGCATTCTTAATAAGCTGACGCATTGTGCAAAAATATATTGCACCTTAATACATTTATTAGTGACATAAGCACTTGTCACCAGTCCTTACTTCCCTGATTAATTATAAGTAAAATTGAATACTTTAAGCTCGAAAATGCTTTGAGCGGGCTGCGCATGCGTATCGCAGCCAGGGAGGGGATGAAGGAGACGCCACTTGTGTGGACGATGCCATATCAGCGGCGTGTTACCAACGTGCAAGAGAGAAGTGCCATTGCAAGGAACTTGCGTAGTATCTTTAATTTTCGCTCCTACAACCACGAGAGCGATGCCTGGTAAATTTCGACATGGCAGTGTCCAAGGAACTAATCAATTCTCCAGCCCATAATTGACGTTTTATCACGGCAGCTGAAGTCGAGGGACCTGGAATCGTTCCTACATCAATGGACACTTGGCCCGGCAACTATTAATAACCTTTCTTGTAACAGTGTGATCACATGTTATATTTTAGGGTAGTTATCGTTAGGCTGAACCATTACAACAAAAATCCAGTACGTCTCATCTCTAGCAATATTTATTTCTAGCAATTTATATAGGAATATATTATATTAATGTTTGCAGAAGAATTCTGCAGTGATAGATATTTTAGGAAGAATTCCGTATGTATCTGTAGTTAGTTACGTAGAAGAGTTCTACATTGTAATTGCCTTTCAGCTGCCGGGTCCACGTCAACCGAGGTGCTAGGCTTCCCCACCTTGACGTGCAACAATTTGTCCGACGCAATACGTCGTCAGTGGAGTGTGGCAACCGATTTCATCTCACTTAATTTCACAGCTAAGTTGTTAATTGTTATTGTAGAGATACTAACCAAAAGAGATACTTTAATGATCTCTTAATGAGATCAATATTACTAACTCTTTATTTTAGTAATATTATTCTATATTATTGTAGTATCCTGAGGCACATTCGCCTGTAATTACTATTACCTAATTCATTCCATATTCAATGTAATTTACTAACATCCTTAGTGAACTGGTGACGAACCACACTGGTTGCTAAATATATATGAACTTCTAGAAATACCCCCCCCCATGTTGATATTCGAGGCTTTCAATTTTAATCAATAAATAATACAGTCCATTCATTCTCTTTTAGATATTGTTAAATAATTTTAACATACATAGGCATTGGTTCTATAGTGTCAGTCTTATAATCACTTTTATTTGTTTTCCCTCTTTTCTCAAAAGTTGGTGGTCCTTTGATTTATAATAAATCTCATAATTAAATAATTCCATATTTGAGTCAAAGCCCCAGATACCCAACAGAATGAGAGTACAGATTACTTATCACTTGGCATGATGTTATCACTTAGGATGATATTATCACTTGTAATAGTGATAACATCATCCCTTGAATGATAGGGAAGCCCTACAAAAGTGTGTGCAGGATATGCACCAAAAAATAAAAACAAAAGCACCATGAACGCCTGAGGGAGCTGGAAGCGCTTTTTTGTAGAGAATCTTTGTAAGAGTTATCTGGTTGGCGGGTCAACCCGTGCTCCCAGCTACTGCCACGTCAACGTAACCAACTTACCAAATGCTACGAACTATGACCATGAAACGTTGCGACTTGAAAAAAAACTACATTTTCTTTTTATGCCTCGGATGGTTTGGTTAGGTTAGGTTTAGGTTCGTGGCGTGTTCGGTTAGGTTAGGAAGTTGGATTTTGCACGTTGTGGCATGCGGGGAGAACAACAGGCTGGATACACATGATCAACAGTCTCCCTTTTCCGTTGTCAGGAACAGAAAGCTGTTGTTGTCATCGAGGTTCCCTTAGGTCAACGGTTAATATTCCCAAGATGATACATCTTGGATGTTGCAGCTTCCCTTCTGTGGCACCTTGTTGATGATGTTGCATCTTCTCTTCTCAACAGTTGACGAACTCACAGGTTCGTATTCAATGATTTGCGAATAGGGACATCAAGAAAAAAGGAAACACAGCCCTGGATACATATACATATCCTGCTGTGGGAGTCGAACCCGGGACCACACGGTTGTGTGCCAACAGCTCTGACCCCCGCTAGAAAGAGGGTAAGGAGAGTGTTCAAGATTGTATTGAGGGCGTCGTGAAGCAACATGAGGGAACATAGCGAGACTCACAGCTGGAGAATTGGAATCATGGAGGAACTACTGTATTCTCAGTTCTTTCAAAATTCTATTCAGAGTTTCAGGGATATTCATGCTTGTATTTGTTTGATTTTGCTGCTTCCCTGTGGTTAGCCGCACAACCTGCTTGATCAGTGCCGAGGTGCACATAGGTGTCAGCCAACGAGGATACACGTGTAGTCCCACACCAGCTGTCTGCCCCACTTCCCGAGGTATATTGTGATGCCGCCCAGATATACATATATGAAGATGAATGAGAGTGGGCAGCGCCTCCTGGAGCTCTGCTGCCGTCATGATCTCTGCATCACCAATTCCTTCCTCGACACCAAACCCCAGCATAAGGTTTCCTGGAGACACCCAAGGTCTAAGCATTGGCACCAACTCGACCTGGTGCTTACGGGGCTTAGCAATCTGAGAAACGTCAAACTGACCCGCAGCTTCCAGAGCGCAGATTGTGACACCGACCACTCTCTCGTCGTCTGCAGAGAAAAATTCCAGCCCCGCAAAATCCACAGAGCAAAGAAGGAGGGAAGACCACGCATTAACATAAGCACGACCCATGACCTTCACAAGGTGGAGGAATTCACTGCTGCGCTGGTAAATGCCCTTCCTGTACCACCGTGCGATAGCGCAAGTGAGAGGTGGTCATATCTCAGGGGCACTATTTTCAACACTGCCATATCCACCTTCGGTAAGAGGCAGAACAAATCAGCAGATTGGTTCGAGGCCAGTGCAGAGGAACTGTTACCCCTCGTAGAGGAAAAGAGACGAGCTCTCTCATCTTACAAGAACCTGCCCTCAGAAAGGAACCTACAGGCCCTCCGTACTGCCCGCAGTAGAGTTCAACAAACTGCGAGGCACTGTGCTAACGATTACTGGCTTCGACTCTGTTCCAGCATCCAGACTACAGCCACTGTCGGCAACATACGAGGCATGTACGAAGAGATCAAACAGGCAACAGGCCCTACACAAAACAGGACGGCTCCTCTGAAGTCAGCCACCGGAGAGATCATTAAAGACCGTGATCAACAGATGAATCGCTGGGTGAAACATTACTCCGAACTCTACTCAGAGAGAACTTAGTCAGCATAGAAGCCTTGGATGCAATCGAGTGCCTGCCCATCTTGGAAGAATTTGATCTTGAACCAACTGTGGAAGAAGTTGAGACAGCAGTAGCTTCACTTTCCTCAGGGAAGGCCCCAGGAGACGACGGGATTCCGCCTGAAGTTCTCAAGTGCGCTCGTGGAACACTTAAAACTGAGCTTCATGAACTTCTGTGCCAGTGCTGGAGGGAGGGCTCGGTGCCACAAGACATGAGGGATGCAAACATCATCACTCTCCACAAAAATAAAGGTGACAGAAGCGATGTCAACAACTATCGCGGCATCTCCCTCCTCAGCGTCGTCAGCAAACTCTTCGCCAGGGTCGTTTTGGTCAGGCTTCAGATTCTTGCCGAAAGAGTATACCCCGAGTCACAGTGTGGTTTCCGAGCAGAGAGGTCGACCACTGACATGGTGTTCTTCCTGAGACAGCTTCAATAAAAGTGCAGGGAGCAGAGAAAAACATTGTACATCGCCTTTATTGACCTTACAAAGGCTTTTGACCTCGTGAGCAGGGATGGACTCTTCAAGATCTTGGCCAAAATTGGCTGCCCACCCACCCTACTCAGCATGATACAATCGTTCCACAAGGACATGAAGGGGACAGTCGTGTACGACGGCTCAACTTCTGAACCATTCAACATCAACAGTGGTGCGTTCTTACTCCAACCCTGTTCGGCATCTTCTTCGCGATCATCGTCAAGCATGCCTTTGGAACAACCACAGAGGGCATCTATCTCCGTACAAGATCTGATGAAAGCTCTATAATCTATCCAGACTCCGATCAAAGACAAAAGTACAGATGCAAATCCTCAGGGAGTTCCTCTTCGCCGACGATGCAGCGATCACCACACACACACACACACACAGCAGAAGGCCTGCAGCAGCTACTCAACCGCTTTGCTGCAGCCTGTTCCACATTCGGCCTGACAATCAGCCTGAAGAAGACACAGATGATGGGACAAGATGTCAATTAGCTACCGTGTATAAACATTGCAGACTACGTGCTGGAGGCAGTTCACGAGTTTGTGTACCTGGGCTCCACAATCACAGACACCCTTTCTCTGGACACTGATGTCAACAGCCGTATTGGGAAGGCCGCAACAACGCTGGCCAGGCTCACAATGCACATTTGGGAAAATGCCAAACTGACAGTGCACACCAAGGCACAAGTCTCCATGGCATGTGTGGTGAATACACTTCTCTACGGCTCGGAATCCTTGACTCTGCGCTCTCGCCAGGAGAGACGGCTTAATACCTTTCACATGCGGAACCTGAGACGCATCCTTGACATCACGTGGAATGACCACGTCACCAACAACACAGTACTCGAGAGAACAGGAGTCCCTTCAATGTTCAATCTCCTGAAACAGACGAATGCGATGGCTGGGACATGTCACATGCATGGAAGATGGCCATATACCAAAGGACCGCATGTATAGAGAACTGGCATCAGGAAGAAGACCCACCGGAAGACCTCAGCTGCGTTTCAAAGATGCCTGAAAACGCGACCTCAAGCAGATGAACATCGACATCAAGTAGCCAGTCTGACGTTGCTTAGCCAGTCTGTATGTGGGTGTGTGTGTATTGAGCAGAATTCTGTGTTGAGTTTCAAGTACGAGATGGAGAATAATGGGAAGTGGCCCTTTCTGGATGTAACAGTCACGGAAAGGAGTGGAGGCTTCCATAGTGCAGTTTACACCAAGGAAACAAATATAGGAATGTGCCTCAATGCCAACAAGTGACTGCCCAGACAGGTACAAGAGGAGTGTTGTCAATACTTACATCCACCGTGCTCTCAGCCACAGCTCAGGATGTAAAGAAGTCGATGAAGAAATCTGTAGGGTAAGTCAGGTCCTAGTCAACAACGACTTCTCTAACGGTTTTGTTGAAGACATCATAAAAAGAAAGGTGGAATGCCATGCAACCTCTGAAGAGTTAACTAACACAACACATATACCCCCTATTAGATTATTTTACAAGAACTTCTTTTTACCGGCTCGTAAAACAGAGGAAAGGGTCCGGAAAGATATTATTGATAGGAACGTCATCTCTACAGACAAAAATCAGAAAATACAATTGATAATTTATTACAAAACCAAAAAAAACGGCCAATGTACTCATGAAAAACTCCAGACACAAAGCAGAACGCTTTGAAGGGGACCAACGTCGTCTATGCCTATAAATGCCCACTTGGGGATTGTAAGCCCCAAAGAACTCAGTATATAGGCAAGACAACAAGGTTTCTTTTCAGGAGACTAACAATGCATAAGCAACAGGGCGCCATCAAGGAACATATAATCTCTTCTCACAACCAGACCATCACCAGAGAAATCTTAACAAGATTTCTCAGCCTACTATGCAAGGCCCGATTTGCCTAATAAGCCAAGTTTTCATGAATTAATTGTTTTTCGACTACCTAACCTACCTAACCTAACCTAACCTAACCTAACCTAACCTAACATTTTCGGCTACCTAACCTAACCTAACCTATAGAGATAGGTTTTTTCATACCCTATAAAGATAGGTGAGTTTTCAGTTGCATATAGTCGTGGGGACCATTCAGGCTTGTTCGCATTTCTATGCCTCACTTGTGCCCCAAAGAATGAGGTGATTTGATAAAATGCTATGCCCAAGATTACCATCCGAGTGCCGGCGGGGAAGTGCTTCAAATAGCTTCGGCTATCACTTCCTTATGTCCGGTCGTGATGGTCAAGCGGATTAAGGCATCCTGTACATACCAGTTGCATTGCTCCTGGCAGTATGGGTTCGAATCACTTCTGGGGTGTGAGTTTTCAGTTATATATATATATATATATATATATATATATATATATATATATATATATATATATATATATATATATATATATATATATATATATATATATATATATATATATATATATATATATATATATATATATATATATATATATATATAAGGTGGAAGGGAGTACCACCTCTGGCTGGAAGAAGGGGGACCCATAGCCTCGGAGGAAACCACACATAACACATTGGAGGGAATGTAGGTCCCCTCCAATACAGTTTCTGTGTGCTTTTCTCCTACCACCCCCTTCCCGTTTTTTTTTTTTTTTTTTTTTTTTCCTTTATTGTGTATTTAAAGGTTACAAAACATACAAGACAAATGCCTAAAGGTTATGGATCTCTTGAAGCTCCTCCGCTTCTGGACAGGAACCGAGGACGCAGCAAGCATTTCCCCTCTGGATCGCCACACTGAGACGCTGAAATAAAAAACTGGAAGCCCTTGGGACTCTGTTGACGTCAATGAGCCTGGAACCCAATTCCTTGAGAATTCCCAAGGCACTCTTGCCCCAGGGGCCATGCGTCTCAGACGCTATATATATATAGCTATATATATATATATATATATATATATATATATATATATATATATATATATATATATATATATATATATATATATATATATATATATATATATGCGAACAAGCCTGAATGGTCCCCAGGACTATATGCGAATGAAAACTCACACCCCAGAAGTGACTCGAACCCATACTCCCAGAAGCAACGCAACTGGTAACTACAGGGCGCCTTAATCCGCTTGACCATCACGGCCGTCAAAAGGAAGTGATAGCCGAGGCTATTTGAGCCACTTCCCCGACGGCAACTCGGATGGTAATCTTGGGCATAGCATTTCACCAAATCACCTCATTCTTTGGGGCACACGTGAGGAACACAAATGCGAACAAGCCTGAATGGTCCCCAGGACTATATGCGATATATATATTCATATATATATATATATATATATATATATATATATATATATATGACAATGTCAGACCACGGAGGAAAAATGAAACAGGAAATTTCCTTAAGTACTTTCGTATATTAAATACATCTTCAGAAGGTCCTTGGACCTTCTGAAGATGTATTTAATATACGAAAGTACTTAAGGAAATTTCCTGTTTCATTTTTCCTCCGTGGTCTGACATTGTAACATTCTTAATCACGTGTTTATTTTCGTGATATACACACATATATATATATATATGGTCAAGTGGATTAAGGCGTCTTGTACATACCAGTAGCGTTGCTTCTGGGAGTATGGGTTCGAGTCACTTCTGGGGTGTGAGTTCAGTTGCATATTGTCCTGGGGACCATTCAGGCTTGTTCGCATTTGTGTTCCTCATGTGTGCCCCAAAGAATGAGGTGATTTGGAAAAATGCTATGCCCAAGATTACTATCCGAGTGCCGGCGGTGGGGTGGTTCAAATAGACTCGGCTATCACCTCATTATGTCCGGTCGTGATGGTCAAGTGGATTAAGGCGTCTTGTACATACCAGTTGCGTTGCTTCTGGGAGTATGGATTCGAGTCACTTCTGGGGTGTGAGTTTTCAGTTGCATATTGTCCTGGGGACCATTCAGGCTTGTTCACATATATATATATATATATATATATATATATATATATATATATATATATATATATATATATATATATATATATATATATATATATATATATATATATATATATATACAACTTTAGAACACTTTCCCACCAGGAGACTCGAACCCTAGCCAGCACAGAAGCCTTCCAGCAACTGGCATAACAGGTACGCCTTAACCCGCTCAGACCCCTAAAGAGATGGTAATTTCGGAGTATTTAAATACACCAAAGATCACCACCTCCCAAGAGCACTAGAGCAAGTGAGGGGTCATTTAGACGTTAATTTCATCAAGTCCCTGTTAATATGGGAAGACACAGTGTCTATGCTTAAGGCACAACTCTCCTAAACACGAGAGTTAAGTATACAACTTTAGAACACTTTCCCACCAGGAGACTCGAACCCTAGCCAGCACAGAAGCCTTCCAGCAACTGGCATAACAGGAACGCCTTAACCCGCTCCACCACGCGCTCAGACCCCTAAAGAGATGGTAATTTCGGAGTATTTAAATACACCAAAGATCACCACCTCCCAAGAGCACTAGAGCAAGTGAGGGGTCATTTAGACGTTAATTTCATCAAGTCCCTGTTAATATGGGAAGACACAGTGTCTATGCTTAAGGCACAACTCTCCTAAACACGAGAGTTAAGTATACAACTTTAGAACACTTTCCCACCAGGAGACTCGAACCCTAGCCAGCACAGAAGCCTTCCAGCAACTGGCCTAACAGGTACGCCTTAACCCGCTCCACCACCCGCTCAGACCCCTAAAGAGATGGTAATTTCGGAGTATTTAAATACACCAAAGATCACCACCTCCCAAGAGCACTAGAGCAAGTGAGGGGTCATTTAGACGTTAATTTCATCAAGTCCCTGTTAATATGGGAAGACACAGTGTCTATGCTTAAGGCACAACTCTCCTAAACACGAGAGTTAAGTATACAACTTTAGAACACTTTCCCACCGGGAGACTCGAACCCTAGCCAGCACAGAAGCCTTCCAGCAACTGGCATAACAGGTACGCCTTAACCCGCTCCACCACCCGCTCAGACCCCTAAAGAGATGGTAATTTCGGAGTATTTAAATACACCAAAGATCACCACCTCCCAAGAGCACTAGAGCAAGTGAGGGGTCATTTAGACGTTAATTTCATCAAGTCCCTGTTAATATGGGAAGACACAGTGTCTATGCTTAAGGCACAACTCTCCTAAACACGAGAGTTAAGTATACAACTTTAGAACACTTTCCCACCAGGAGACTCGAACCCTAGCCAGCACAGAAGCCTTCCAGCAACTGGCATAACAGGTACGCCTTAACCCGCTCCACCACCCGCTCAGACCCCTAAAGAGATGGTAATTTCGGAGTATTTAAATACACCAAAGATCACCACCTCCCAAGAGCACTAAAGCAAGTGAGGGGTCATTTAGACGTTAATTTCATCAAGTCCCTGTTAATATGGGAAGACACAGTGTCTATGCTTAAGGCACAACTCTCCTAAACACGAGAGTTAAGTATACAACTTTAGAACACTTTCCCACCAGGAGACTCGAACCCTAGCCAGCACAGAAGCCTTCCAGCAACTGGCATAACAGGTACGCCTTAACCCGCTCCACCACCCGCTCAGACCCCTAAAGAGATGGTAATTTCGGAGTATTTAAATACACCAAAGATCACCACCTCCCAAGAGCACTAGAGCAAGTGAGGGGTCATTTAGACGTTAATTTCATCAAGTCCCTGTTAATATGGGAAGACACAGTGTCTATGCTTAAGGCACAACTCTCCTAAACACGAGAGTTAAGTATACAACTTTAGAACACTTTCCCACCAGGAGACTCGAACCCTAGCCAGCACAGAAGCCTTCCAGCAACTGGCATAACAGGTACGCCTTAACCCGCTCCACCACCCGCTCAGACCCCTAAAGAGATGGTAATTTCGGAGTATTTAAATACACGAAAGATCACCACCTCCCAAGAGCACTAGAGCAAGTGAGGGGTCATTTAGACGTTAATTTCATCAAGTCCCTGTTAATATGGGAAGACACAGTGTCTATGCTTAAGGCACAACTCTCCTAAACACGAGAGTTAAGTATACAACTTTAGAACACTTTCCCACCAGGAGACTCGAACCCTAGCCAGCACAGAAGCCTTCCAGCAACTGGCATAACAGGTACGCCTTAACCCGCTCCACCACCCTCTCAGACCCCTATAGAGATGGTAATTTCGGAGTATTTAAATACACCAAAGATCACCACCTCCCAAGAGCACTAGAGCAAGTGAGGGGTCATTTAGACGTTAATTTCATCAAGTCCCTGTTAATATGGGAAGACACAGTGTCTATGCTTAAGGCACAACTCTCCTAAACACGAGAGTTAAGTATACAACTTTAGAACACTTTCCCACCAGGAGACTCGAACCCTAGCCAGCACAGAAGCCTTCCAGCAACTGGCATAACAGGTACGCCTTAACCCGCTCCACCACCCGCTCAGACCCCTAAAGAGATGGTAATTTCGGAGTATTTAAATACACCAAAGATCACCACCTCCCAAGAGCACTAGAGCAAGTGAGGGGTCATTTAGACGTTAATTTCATCAAGTCCCTGTTAATATGGGAAGACACAGTGTCTATGCTTAAGGCACAACTCTCCTAAACACGAGAGTTAAGTATACAACTTTAGAACACTTTCCCACCAGGAGACTCGAACGCTAGCCAGCACAGAAGCCTTCCAGCAACTGGCATAACAGGAACGCCTTAACCCGCTCCACCACCCGCTCAGACCCCTAAAGAGATGGTAATTTCGGAGTATTTAAATACACCAAAGATCACCACCTCCCAAGAGCACTAGAGCAAGTGAGGGGTCATTTAGACGTTAATTTCATCAAGTCCCTGTTAATATGGGAAGACACAGTGTCTATGCTTAAGGCACAACTCTCCTAAACACGAGAGTTAAGTATACAACTTTAGAACACTTTCCCACCAGGAGACTCGAACCCTAGCCAGCACAGAAGCCTTCCAGCAACTGGCATAACAGGTACGCCTTAACCCGCTCCACCACCCGCTCAGACCCCTAAAGAGATGGTAATTTCGGAGTATTTAAATACACCAAAGATCACCACCTCCCAAGAGCACTAGAGCAAGTGAGGGGTCATTTAGACGTTAATTTCATCAAGTCCCTGTTAATATGGGAAGACACAGTGTCTATGCTTAAGGCACAACTCTCCTAAACACGAGAGTTAAGTATACAACTTTAGAACACTTTCCCACCAGGAGACTCGAACCCTAGCCAGCACAGAAGCCTTCCAGCAACTGGCATAACAGGTACGCCTTAACCCGCTCCACCACCCGCTCAGACCCCTAAAGAGATGGTAATTTCGGAGTATTTAAATACACGAAAGATCACCACCTCCCAAGAGCACTAGAGCAAGTGAGGGGTCATTTAGACGTTAATTTCATCAAGTCCCTGTTAATATGGGAAGACACAGTGTCTATGCTTAAGGCACAACTCTCCTAAACACGAGAGTTAAGTATACAACTTTAGAACACTTTCCCACCAGGAGACTCGAACCCTAGCCAGCACAGAGGCCTTCCAGCAACTGGCATAACAGGTACGCCTTAACCCGCTCCACCACCCGCTCAGACCCCTAAAGAGATGGTAATTTCGGAGTATTTAAATACACCAAAGATCACCACCTCCCAAGAGCACTAGAGCAAGTGAGGGGTCATTTAGACGTTAATTTCATCAAGTCCCTGTTAATATGGGAAGACACAGTGTCTATGCTTAAGGCAGAACTCTCCTAAACACGAGAGTTAAGTATACAACTTTAGAACACTTTCCCACCAGGAGACTCGAACCCTAGCCAGCACAGAAGCCTTCCAGCAACTGGCATAACAGGTACGCCTTAACCCGCTCCACCACCCGCTCAGACCCCTAAAGAGATGGTAATTTCGGAGTATATAAATACACCAAAGATCACCACCTCCCAAGAGCACTAGAGCAAGTGAGGGGTCATTTAGACGTTAATTTCATCAAGTCCCTGTTAATATGGGAAGACACAGTGTCTATGCTTAAGGCACAACTCTCCTAAACACGAGAGTTAAGTATACAACTTTAGAACACTTTCCCACCAGGAGACTCGAACCCTAGCCAGCACAGAGGCCTTCCAGCAACTGGCATAACAGGTACGCCTTAACCCGCTCCACCACCCGCTCAGACCCCTAAAGAGATGGTAATTTCGGAGTATTTAAATACACGAAAGATCACCACCTCCCAAGAGCACTAGAGCAAGTGAGGGGTCATTTAGACGTTAATTTCATCAAGTCCCTGTTAATATGGGAAGACACAATGTCTATGCTTAAGGCACAACTCTCCTAAACACGAGAGTTAAGTATACAACTTTAGAACACTT
The DNA here is from genome assembly GCF_040958095.1 of Procambarus clarkii. Taxonomy (NCBI): domain Eukaryota; kingdom Metazoa; phylum Arthropoda; class Malacostraca; order Decapoda; family Cambaridae; genus Procambarus; species Procambarus clarkii. The sequence goes on from NC_091153.1 coordinate 38,315,363, forward strand.
TCCCACCAGGAGACTCAAACCCTAGCCAGCACAGAGGCCTTCCAGCAACTGGCATAACAGGTACGCCTTAACCCGCTCCACCACCCGCTCAGACCCCTAAAGAGATGGTAATTTCGGAGTATTTAAATACACGAAAGATCACCACCTCCCAAGAGCACTAGAGCAAGTGAGGGGTCATTTAGACGTTAATTTCATCAAGTCCCTGTTAATATGGGAAGACACAGTGTCTATGCTTAAGGCACAACTCTCCTAAACACGAGAGTTAAGTATACAACTTTAGAACACTTTCCCACCAGGAGACTCGAACCCTAGCCAGCACAGAAGCCTTCCAGCAACTGGCATAACAGGTACGCCTTAACCCGCTCCACCACCCGCTCAGACCCCTAAAGAGATGGTAATTTCGGAGTATTTAAATACACCAAAGATCACCACCTCCCAAGAGCACTAGAGCAAGTGAGGGGTCATTTAGACGTTAATTTCATCAAGTCCCTGTTAATATGGGAAGACACAGTGTCTATGCTTAAGGCACAACTCTCCTAAACACGAGAGTTAAGTATACAACTTTAGAACACTTTCCCACCAGGAGACTCGAACCCTAGCCAGCACAGAAGCCTTCCAGCAACTGGCATAACAGGTACGCCTTAACCCGCTCCACCACCCGCTCAGACCCCTATAGAGATGGTAATTTCGGAGTATTTAAATACACCAAAGATCACCACCTCCCAAGAGCACTAGAGCAAGTGAGGGGTCATTTAGACGTTAATTTCATCAAGTCCCTGTTAATATGGGAAGACACAGTGTCTATGCTTAAGGCACAACTCTCCTAAACACGAGAGTTAAGTATACAACTTTAGAACACTTTCCCACCAGGAGACTCGAACCCTAGCCAGCACAGAAGCCTTCCAGCAACTGGCATAACAGGTACGCCTTAACCCGCTCCACCACCCGCTCAGACCCCTAAAGAGATGGTAATTTCGGAGTATTTAAATACACCAAAGATCACCACCTCCCAAGAGCACTAGAGCAAGTGAGGGGTCATTTAGACGTTAATTTCATCAAGTCCCTGTTAATATGGGAAGACACAGTGTCTATGCTTAAGGCACAACTCTCCTAAACACGAGAGTTAAGTATACAACTTTAGAACACTTTCCCACCAGGAGACTCGAACCCTAGCCAGCACAGAAGCCTTCCAGCAACTGGCATAACAGGTACGCCTTAACCCGCTCCACCACCCGCTCAGACCCCTAAAGAGATGGTAATTTCGGAGTATTTAAATACACCAAAGATCACCACCTCCCAAGAGCACTAGAGCAAGTGAGGGGTCATTTAGACGTTAATTTCATCAAGTCCCTGTTAATATGGGAAGACACAGTGTCTATGCTTAAGGCACAACTCTCCTAAACACGAGAGTTAAGTATACAACTTTAGAACACTTTCCCACCTAGGAGACTCGAACCCTAGCCAGCACAGAAGCCTTCCAGCAACTGGCATAACAGGTACGCCTTAACCCGCTCCACCACCCGCTCAGACCCCTAAAGAGATGGTAATTTCGGAGTATTTAAATACACCAAAGATCACCACCTCCCAAGAGCACTAGAGCAAGTGAGGGGTCATTTAGACGTTAATTTCATCAAGTCCCTGTTAATATGGGAAGACACAGTGTCTATGCTTAAGGCACAACTCTCCTAAACACGAGAGTTAAGTATACAACTTTAGAACACTTTCCCACCAGGAGACTCGAACCCTAGCCAGCACAGAAGCCTTCCAGCAACTGGCATAACAGGTACGCCTTAACCCGCTCCACCACCCGCTCAGACCCCTAAAGAGATGGTAATTTCGGAAGTATTTAAATACACGAAAGATCACCACCTCCCAAGAGCACTAGAGCAAGTGAGGGGTCATTTAGACGTTAATTTCATCAAGTCCCTGTTAATATGGGAAGACACAGTGTCTATGCTTAAGGCACAACTCTCCTAAACACGAGAGTTAAGTATACAACTTTAGAACACTTTCCCACCAGGAGACTCGAACCCTAGCCAGCACAGAGGCCTTCCAGCAACTGGCATAACAGGTACGCCTTAACCCGCTCCACCACCCGCTCAGACCCCTAAAGAGATGGTAATTTCGGAGTATTTAAATACACCAAAGATCACCACCTCCCAAGAGCACTAGAGCAAGTGAGGGGTCATTTAGACGTTAATTTCATCAAGTCCCTGTTAATATGGGAAGACACAGTGTCTATGCTTAAGGCAGAACTCTCCTAAACACGAGAGTTAAGTATACAACTTTAGAACACTTTCCCACCAGGAGACTCGAACCCTAGCCAGCACAGAAGCCTTCCAGCAACTGGCATAACAGGTACGCCTTAACCCGCTCCACCACCCGCTCAGACCCCTAAAGAGATGGTAATTTCGGAGTATTTAAATACACCAAAGATCACCACCTCCCAAGAGCACTAGAGCAAGTGAGGGGTCATTTAGACGTTAATTTCATCAAGTCCCTGTTAATATGGGAAGACACAGTGTCTATGCTTAAGGCACAACTCTCCTAAACACGAGAGTTAAGTATACAACTTTAGAACACTTTCCCACCAGGAGACTCGAACCCTAGCCAGCACAGAAGGCCTTCCAGCAACTGGCATAACAGGTACGCCTTAACCCGCTCCACCACCCGCTCAGACCCCTAAAGAGATGGTAATTTCGGAGTATTTAAATACACCAAAGATCACCACCTCCCAAGAGCACTAGAGCAAGTGAGGGGTCATTTAGACGTTAATTTCATCAAGTCCCTGTTAATATGGGAAGACACAGTGTCTATGCTTAAGGCACAACTCTCCTAAACACGAGAGTTAAGTATACAACTTTAGAACACTTTCCCACCAGGAGACTCGAACCCTAGCCAGCACAGAAGCCTTCCAGCAACTGGCATAACAGGTACGCCTTAACCCGCTCCACCACCCGCTCAGACCCCTAAAGAGATGGTAATTTCGGAGTATTTAAATACACCAAAGATCACCACCTCCCAAGAGCACTAGAGCAAGTGAGGGGTCATTTAGACGTTAATTTCATCAAGTCCCTGTTAATATGGGAAGACACAGTGTCTATGCTTAAGGCACAACTCTCCTAAACACGAGAGTTAAGTATACAACTTTAGAACACTTTCCCACCAGGAGACTCGAACCCTAGCCAGCACAGAAGCCTTCCAGCAACTGGCATAACAGGTACGCCTTAACCCGCTCCACCACCCGCTCAGACCCCTAAAGAGATGGTAATTTCGGAGTATTTAAATACACCAAAGATCACCACCTCCCAAGAGCAGTAGAGCAAGTGAGGGGTCATTTAGACGTTAATTTCATCAAGTCCCTGTTAATATGGGAAGACACAGTGTCTATGCTTAAGGCACAACTCTCCTAAACACGAGAGTTAAGTATACAACTTTAGAACACTTTCCCACCAGGAGACTCGAACCCTAGCCAGCACAGAAGCCTTCCAGCAACTGGCATAACAGGTACGCCTTAACCCGCTCCACCACCCGCTCAGACCCCTAAAGAGATGGTAATTTCGGAGTATTTAAATACACGAAAGATCACCACCTCCCAAGAGCACTAGAGCAAGTGAGGGGTCATTTAGACGTTAATTTCATCAAGTCCCTGTTAATATGGGAAGACACAGTGTCTATGCTTAAGGCACAACTCTCCTAAACACGAGAGTTAAGTATACAACTTTAGAACACTTTCCCACCAGGAGACTCGAACCCTAGCCAGCACAGAGGCCTTCCAGCAACTGGCATAACAGGTACGCCTTAACCCGCTCCACCACCCGCTCAGACCCCTAAAGAGATGGTAATTTCGGAGTATTTAAATACACCAAAGATCACCACCTCCCAAGAGCACTAGAGCAAGTGAGGGGTCATTTAGACGTTAATTTCATCAAGTCCCTGTTAATATGGGAAGACACAGTGTCTATGCTTAAGGCAGAACTCTCCTAAACACGAGAGTTAAGTATACAACTTTAGAACACTTTCCCACCAGGAGACTCGAACCCTAGCCAGCACAGAAGCCTTCCAGCAACTGGCATAACAGGTACGCCTTAACCCGCTCCACCACCCGCTCAGACCCCTAAAGAGATGGAAATTTCGGAGTATATAAATACACCAAAGATCACCACCTCCCAAGAGCACTAGAGCAAGTGAGGGGTCATTTAGACGTTAATTTCATCAAGTCCCTGTTAATATGGGAAGACACAGTGTCTATGCTTAAGTCACAACTCTCCTAAACACGAGAGTTAAGTATACAACTTTAGAACACTTTCCCACCAGGAGACTCGAACCCTAGCCAGCACAGAGGCCTTCCAGCAACTGGCATAACAGGTACGCCTTAACCCGCTCCACCACCAGCTCAGACCCCTAAAGAGATGGTAATTTCGGAGTATTTAAATACACGAAAGATCACCACCTCCCAAGAGCACTAGAGGAAGTGAGGGGTCATTTAGACGTTAATTTCATCAAGTCCCTGTTAATATGGGAAGACACAATGTCTATGCTTAAGGCACAACTCTCCTAAACACGAGAGTTAAGTATACAACTTTAGAACACTTTCCCACCAGGAGACTCAAACCCTAGCCAGCACAGAGGCCTTCCAGCAACTGGCATAACAGGTACGCCTTAACCCGCTCCACCACCCGCTCAGACCCCTAAAGAGATGGTAATTTCGGAGTATTTAAATACACCAAAGATCACCACCTCCCAAGAGCACTAGAGCAAGTGAGGGGTCATTTAGACCTTAATTTCATCAAGTCCCTGTTAATATGGGAAGACACAGTGTCTATGCTTAAGGCACAACTCTCCTAAACACGAGAGTTAAGTATACAACTTTAGAACACTTTCCCACCAGGAGACTCGAACCCTAGCCAGCACAGAAGCCTTCCAGCAACTGGCATAACAGGTACGCCTTAACCCGCTCCACCACCCGCTCAGACCCCTAAAGAGATGGTAATTTTGGAGTATTTAAATACACCAAAGATCACCACCTCCCAAGAGCACTAGAGCAAGTGAGGGGTCATTTAGACGTTAATTTCATCAAGTCCCTGTTAATATGGGAAGACACAGTGTCTATGCTTAAGGCACAACTCTCCTAAACACGAGAGTTAAGTATACAACTTTAGAACACTTTCCCACCAGGAGACTCGAACCCTAGCCAGCACAGAAGCCTTCCAGCAACTGGCATAACAGGTATGCCTTAACCCGCTCCACCACCCTCTCAGACCCCTATAGAGATGGTAATTTCGGAGTATTTAAATACACCAAAGATCACCACCTCCCAAGAGCACCAGAGCAAGTGAGGGGTCATTTAGACGTTAATTTCATCAAGTCCCTGTTAATATGGGAAGACACAGTGTCTATGCTTAAGGCACAACTCTCCTAAACACGAGAGTTAAGTATACAACTTTAGAACACTTTCCCACCAGGAGACTCGAACCCTAGCCAGCACAGAAGCCTTCCAGCAACTGGCATAACAGGTACGCCTTAACCCGCTCCACCACCCGCTCAGACCCCTAAAGAGATGGTAATTTCGGAATACTTAAATACACGAAAGATCACCACCTCCCAAGAGCACTAGAGCAAGTGAGGGGTCATTTAGACGTTAATTTCATCAAGTCCCTGTTAATATGGGAAGACACAGTGTCTATGCTTAAGGCACAACTCTCCTAAACACGAGAGTTAAGTATACAACTTTAGAACACTTTCCCACCAGGAGACTCGAACCCTAGCCAGCACAGAGGCCTTCCAGCAACTGGCATAACAGGTACGCCTTAACCCGCTCCACCACCCGCTCAGACCCCTAAAGAGATGGTAATTTCGGAGTATTTAAATACACCAAAGATCACCACCTCCCAAGAGCACTAGAGCAAGTGAGGGGTCATTTAGACGTTAATTTCATCAAGTCCCTGTTAATATGGGAAGACACAGTGTCTATGCTTAAGGCAGAACTCTCCTAAACACGAGAGTTAAGTATACAACTTTAGAACACTTTCCCACCAGGAGACTCGAACCCTAGCCAGCACAGAAGCCTTCCAGCAACTGGCATAACAGGTACGCCTTAACCCGCTCCACCACCCGCTCAGACCCCTAAAGAGATGGTAATTTCGGAGTATATAAATACACCAAAGATCACCACCTCCCAAGAGCACTAGAGCAAGTGAGGGGTCATTTAGACGTTAATTTCATCAAGTCCCTCTTAATATGGGAAGACACAGTGTCTATGCTTAAGGCACAACTCTCCTAAACACGAGAGTTAAGTATACAACTTTAGAACACTTTCCCACCAGGAGACTCGAACCCTAGCCAGCACAGAGGCCTTCCAGCAACTGGCATAACAGGTACGCCTTAACCCGCTCCACCACCCGCTCAGACCCCTAAAGAGATGGTAATTTCGGAGTATTTAAATACACGAAAGATCACCACCTCCCAAGAGCACTAGAGCAAGTGAGGGGTCATTTAGACGTTAATTTCATCAAGTCCCTGTTAATATGGGAAGACACAATGTCTATGCTTAAGGCACAACTCTCCTAAACACGAGAGTTAAGTATACAACTTTAGAACACTTTCCCACCAGGAGACTCAAACCCTAGCCAGCACAGAGGCCTTCCAGCAACTGGCATAACAGGTACGCCTTAACCCGCTCCACCACCCGCTCAGACCCCTAAAGAGATGGTAATTTCGGAGTATTTAAATACACCAAAGATCACCACCTCCCAAGAGCACTAGAGCAAGTGAGGGGTCATTTAGACCTTAATTTCATCAAGTCCCTGTTAATATGGGAAGACACAGTGTCTATGCTTAAGGCACAACTCTCCTAAACACGAGAGTTAAGTATACAACTTTAGAACACTTTCCCACCAGGAGACTCGAACCCTAGCCAGCACAGAAGCCTTCCAGCAACTGGCATAACAGGTACGCCTTAACCCGCTCCACCACCCGCTCAGACCCCTAAAGAGATGGTAATTTTGGAGTATTTAAATACACCAAAGATCACCACCTCCCAAGAGCACTAGAGCAAGTGAGGGGTCATTTAGACGTTAATTTCATCAAGTCCCTGTTAATATGGGAAGACACAGTGTCTATGCTTAAGGCACAACTCTCCTAAACACGAGAGTTAAGTATACAACTTTAGAACACTTTCCCACCAGGAGACTCGAACCCTAGCCAGCACAGAAGCCTTCCAGCAACTGGCATAACAGGTATGCCTTAACCCGCTCCACCACCCTCTCAGACCCCTATAGAGATGGTAATTTCGGAGTATTTAAATACACCAAAGATCACCACCTCCCAAGAGCACCAGAGCAAGTGAGGGGTCATTTAGACGTTAATTTCATCAAGTCCCTGTTAATATGGGAAGACACAGTGTCTATGCTTAAGGCACAACTCTCCTAAACACGAGAGTTAAGTATACAACTTTAGAACACTTTCCCACCAGGAGACTCGAACCCTAGCCAGCACAGAAGCCTTCCAGCAACTGGCATAACAGGTACGCCTTAACCCGCTCCACCACCCGCTCAGACCCCTAAAGAGATGGTAATTTCGGAGTATTTAAATACACGAAAGATCACCACCTCCCAAGAGCACTAGAGCAAGTGAGGGGTCATTTAGACGTTAATTTCATCAAGTCCCTGTTAATATGGGAAGACACAGTGTCTATGCTTAAGGCACAACTCTCCTAAACACGAGAGTTAAGTATACAACTTTAGAACACTTTCCCACCAGGAGACTCGAACCCTAGCCAGCACAGAGGCCTTCCAGCAACTGGCATAACAGGTACGCCTTAACCCGCTCCACCACCCGCTCAGACCCCTAAAGAGATGGTAATTTCGGAGTATTTAAATACACCAAAGATCACCACCTCCCAAGAGCACTAGAGCAAGTGAGGGGTCATTTAGACGTTAATTTCATCAAGTCCCTGTTAATATGGGAAGACACAGTGTCTATGCTTAAGGCAGAACTCTCCTAAACACGAGAGTTAAGTATACAACTTTAGAACACTTTCCCACCAGGAGACTCGAACCCTAGCCAGCACAGAAGCCTTCCAGCAACTGGCATAACAGGTACGCCTTAACCCGCTCCACCACCCGCTCAGACCCCTAAAGAGATGGTAATTTCGGAGTATATAAATACACCAAAGATCACCACCTCCCAAGAGCACTAGAGCAAGTGAGGGGTCATTTAGACGTTAATTTCATCAAGTCCCTGTTAATATGGGAAGACACAGTGTCTATGCTTAAGGCACAACTCTCCTAAACACGAGAGTTAAGTATACAACTTTAGAACACTTTCCCACCAGGAGACTCGAACCCTAGCCAGCACAGAGGCCTTCCAGCAACTGGCATAACAGGTACGCCTTAACCCGCTCCACCACCCGCTCAGACCCCTAAAGAGATGGTAATTTCGGAGTATTTAAATACACGAAAGATCACCACCTCCCAAGAGCACTAGAGCAAGTGAGGGGTCATTTAGACGTTAATTTCATCAAGTCCCTGTTAATATGGGAAGACACAATGTCTATGCTTAAGGCACAACTCTCCTAAACACGAGAGTTAAGTATACAACTTTAGAACACTTTCCCACCAGGAGACTCAAACCCTAGCCAGCACAGAGCCCTTCCAGCAACTGGCATAACAGGTACGCCTTAACCCGCTCCACCACCCGCTCAGACCCCTAAAGAGATGGTAATTTCGGAGTATTTAAATACACCAAAGATCACCACCTCCCAAGAGCACTAGAGCAAGTGAGGGGTCATTTAGACCTTAATTTCATCAAGTCCCTGTTAATATGGGAAGACACAGTGTCTATGCTTAAGGCACAACTCTCCTAAACACGAGAGTTAAGTATACAACTTTAGAACACTTTCCCACCAGGAGACTCGAACCCTAGCCAGCACAGAAGCCTTCCAGCAACTGGCATAACAGGTTCGCCTTAACCCGCTCCACCACCCGCTCAGACCCCTAAAGAGATGGTAATTTTGGAGTATTTAAATACACCAAAGATCACCACCTCCCAAGAGCACTAGAGCAAGTGAGGGGTCATTTAGACGTTAATTTCATCAAGTCCCTGTTAATATGGGAAGACACAGTGTCTATGCTTAAGGCACAACTCTCCTAAACACGAGAGTTAAGTATACAACTTTAGAACACTTTCCCACCAGGAGACTCGAACCCTAGCCAGCACAGAAGCCTTCCAGCAACTGGCATAACAGGTATGCCTTAACCCGCTCCACCACCCTCTCAGACCCCTATAGAGATGGTAATTTCGGAGTATTTAAATACACCAAAGATCACCACCTCCCAAGAGCACCAGAGCAAGTGAGGGGTCATTTAGACGTTAATTTCATCAAGTCCCTGTTAATATGGGAAGACACAGTGTCTATGCTTAAGGCACAACTCTCCTAAACACGAGAGTTAAGTATACAACTTTAGAACACTTTCCCACCAGGAGACTCGAACCCTAGCCAGCACAGAAGCCTTCCAGCAACTGGCATAACAGGTACGCCTTAACCCGCTCCACCACCCGCTCAGACCCCTAAAGAGATGGTAATTTCGGAGTATTTAAATACACCAAAGATCATCACCTCCCAAGAGCACTAGAGGAAGTGAGGGGTCATTTAGACGTTAATTTCATCAAGTCCCTGTTAATATGGGAAGACACAGTGTCTATGCTTAAGGCACAACTCTCCTAAACACGAGAGTTAAGTATACAACTTTAGAACACTTTCCCACCAGGAGACTCGAACCCTAGCCAGCACAGAAGCCTTCCAGCAACTGGCATAACAGGTACGCCTTAACCCGCTCCACCACCTGCTCAGACCCCTAAAGAGATGGTAATTTCGGAGTATTTAAATACACCAAAGATCACCACCTCCCAAGAGCACTAGAGCAAGTGAGGGGTCATTTAGACGTTAATTTCATCAAGTCCCTGTTAATATGGGAAGACACAGTGTCTATGCTTAAGGCACAACTCTCCTAAACACGAGAGTTAAGTATACAACTTTAGAACACTTTCCCACCAGGAGACTCGAACCCAAGCCAGCACAGAAGCCTTCCAGCAACTGGCATAACAGGTACGCCTTAACCCGCTCCACCACCCGCTCAGACCCTTAAAGAGATGGTAATTTCGGAGTATTTAAATACACCAAAGATCACCACCTCCCAAGAGCACTAAAGCAAGTGAGGGGTCATTTAGACGTTAATTTCATCAAGTCCCTGTTAATATGGGAAGACACAGTGTCTATGCTTAAGGCACAACTCTCCTAAACACGAGAGTTAAGTTTACAACTTTAGAACACTTTCCCACCAGGAGACTCGAACCCTAGCCAGCACAGAAGCCTTCCAGCAACTGGCATAACAGGTACGCCTTAACCCCCTCCACCACCCGCTCAGACCCCTAAAGAGATGGTAATTTCGGAGTATTTAAATACACCAAAGATCACCACCTCCCAAGAGCACTAGAGCAAGTGAGGGGTCATTTAGACGTTAATTTCATCAAGTCCCTGTTAATATGGGAAGACACAGTGTCTATGCTTAAGGCACAACTCTCCTAAACACGAGAGTTAAGTATACAACTTTAGAACACTTTCCCACCAGGAGACTCGAACCCTAGCCAGCACAGAAGCCTTCCAGCAACTGGCATAACAGGAACGCCTTAACCCGCTCCACCACCCGCTCAGACCCCTAAAGAGATGGTAATTTCGGAGTATTTAAATACACCAAAGATCACCACCTCCCAAGAGCACTAGAGCAAGTGAGGGGTCATTTAGACGTTAATTTCATCAAGTCCCTGTTAATATGGGAAGACACAGTGTCTATGCTTAAGGCACAACTCTCCTAAACATGAGAGTTAAGTATACAACTTTAGAACACTTTCCCACCAGGAGACTCGAACACTAGCCAGCACAGAAGCCTTCCAGCAACTGGCATAACAGGTATGCCTTAACCCGTTCCACCACCCGCTCAGACCCCTAAAGAGATGGTAATTTCGGAGTATTTAAATACACCAAAGATCACCACCTCCCAAGAGCACTAGAGCAAGTGAGGGGTCATTTAGACGTTAATTTCATCAAGTCCCTGTTAATATGGGAAGACACAGTGTCTATGCTTAAGGCACAACTCTCCTAAACACGAGAGTTAAGTATACAACTTTAGAACACTTTCCCACCAGGAGACTCGAACCCTAGCCAGCACAGAAGCCTTCCAGCAACTGGCATAACAGGTACGCCTTAACCCGCTCCACCACCCGCTCAGACCCCTAAAGAGATGGTAATTTCGGAGTATTTAAATACACCAAAGATCACCACCTCCCAAGAGCACTAGAGCAAGTGAGGGGTCATTTAGACGTTAATTTCATCAAGTCCCTGTTAATATGGGAAGACACAGTGTCTATGCTTAAGGCACAACTCTCCTAAACACGAGAGTTAAGTATACAACTTTAGAACACTTTCCCACCGGGAGACTCGAACCCTAGCCAGCACAGAAGCCTTCCAGCAACTGGCATAACAGGTACGCCTTAACCCGCTCCACCACCCGCTCAGACCCCTAAAGAGATGGTAATTTCGGAGTATTTAAATACACCAAAGATCACCACCTCCCAAGAGCACTAGAGCAAGTGAGGGGTCATTTAGACGTTAATTTCATCAAGTCCCTGTTAATATGGGAAGACACAGTGTCTATGCTTAAGGCACAACTCTCCTAAACACGAGAGTTAAGTATACAACTTTAGAACACTTTCCCACCGGGAGACTCGAACCCTAGCCAGCACAGAAGCCTTCCAGCAACTGGCATAACAGGTACGCCTTAACCCGCTCCACCACCCGCTCAGACCCCTAAAGAGATGGTAATTTCGGAATATTTAAATACACCAAAGATCACCACCTCCCAAGAGCACTAGAGCAAGTGAGGGGTCATTTAGACGTTAATTTCATCAAGTCCCTGTTAATATGGGAAGACACAGTGTCTATGCTTAAGGCACAACTCTCCTAAACACGAGAGTTAAGTATACAACTTTAGAACACTTTCCCACCAGGAGACTCGAACCCTAGCCAGCACAGAAGCCTTCCAGCAACTGGCATAACAGGTACGCCTTAACCCGCTCCACCACCCGCTCAGACCCCTAAAGAGATGGTAATTTCGGAGTATTTAAATACACCAAAGATCACCACCTCCCAAGAGCACTAGAGCAAGTGAGGGGTCATTTAGACGTTAATTTCATCAAGTCCCTGTTAATATGGGAAGACACAGTGTCTATGCTTAAGGCACAACTCTCCTAAACACGAGAGTTAAGTATACAACTTTAGAACACTTTCCCAACAGGAGACTCGAACCCTAGCCAGCACAGAAGCCTTCCAGCAACTGGCATAACAGGTACGCCTTAACCCGCTCCACCACCCGCTCAGACCCCTAAAGAGATGGTAATTTCGGAGTATTTAAATACACCAAAGATCACCACCTCCCAAGAGCACTAGAGCAAGTGAGGGGTCATTTAGACGTTAATTTCATCAAGTCCCTGTCAATATGGGAAGACACAGTGTCTATGCTTAAGGCACAACTCTCCTAAACACGAGAGTTAAGTATACAACTTTAGAACACTTTCCCACCAGGAGACTCGAACCCTAGCCAGCACAGAAGCCTTCCAGCAACTGGCATAACAGGTACGCCTTAACCCCCTCCACCACCCGCTCAGACCCCTAAAGAGATGGTAATTTCGGAGTATTTAAATACACCAAAGATCACCACCTCCCAAGAGCACTAGAGCAAGTGAGGGGTCATTTAGATGTTAATTTCATCAAGTCCCTGTTAATATGGGAAGACACAGTGTCTATGCTTAAGGCACAACTCTCCTAAACACGAGAGTTAAGTATACAAGTTTAGAACACTTTCCCACCGGGAGACTCGAACCCTAGCCAGCACAGAAGCCTTCCAGCAACTGGCATAACAGGTACGCCTTAACCCCCTCCACCACCCGCTCAGACCCCTAAAGAGATGGTAATTTCGGAGTATTTAAATACACCAAAGATCACCACCTCCCAAGAGCACTAGAGCAAGTGAGGGGTCATTTAGACGTTAATTTCTTCAAGTCCCTGTTAATATGGGAAGACACAGTGTCTATGCTTAAGGCACAATTCTCCTAAACACGAGAGTTAAGTATACAACTTTAGAACACTTTCCCACCAGGAGACTCGAACCCTAGCCAGCACAGAAGCCTTCCAGCAACTGGCATAACAGGTACGCCTTAACCCGCTCCACCACCCGCTCAGACCCCTAAAGAGATGGTAATTTCGGAGTATTTAAATACACCAAAGATCACCACCTCCCAAAAGCACTAGAGCAAGTGAGGGGTCATTTAGACGTTAATTTCATCAAGTCCCTGTTAATATGGGAAGACACAGTGTCTATGCTTAAGGCACAACTCTCCTAAACATGAGAGTTAAGTATACAACTTTAGAACACTTTCCCACCAGGAGACTCGAACCCTAGCCAGCACAGAAGCCTTCCAGCAACTGGCATAACAGGTACGCCTTAACCCGTTCCACCACCCGCTCAGACCCCTAAAGAGATGGTAATTTCGGAGTATTTAAATACACCAAAGATCACCACCTCCCAAGAGCACTAGAGCAAGTGAGGGGTCATTTACACGTTAATTTCATCAAGTCCCTGTTAATATGGGAAGACACAGTGTCTATGCTTAAGGCACAACTCTCCTAAACACGAGAGTTAAGTATACAACTTTAGAACACTTTCCCACCAGGAGACTCGAACCCTAGCCAGCACAGAAGCCTTCCAGCAACTGGCATAACAGGTACGCCTTAACCCGCTCCACCACCCGCTCAGACCCCTAAAGAGATGGTAATTTCGGAGTATTTAAATACACCAAAGATCACCACCTCCCAAGAGCACTAGAGCAAGTGAGGGGTCATTTAGACGTTAATTTCATCAAGTCCCTGTTAATATGGGAAGACACAGTGTCTATGCTTAAGGCACAACTCTCCTAAACACGAGAGTTAAGTATACAACTTGAGAAAACTTTCCCACCAGGACACTCGAACCCTAACCAGCACAGAAGCCTTCCAGCAACTGGCATAAGAGGTACGCCTTAACCCGCTCAGACCCCTAAAGAGATGGTAATTTCGGAGTATTTAAATACACCAAAGATCACCACCTCCCAAGAGCACTAGAGCAAGTGAGGGGTCATTTAGACGTTAATTTCATCAAGTCCCTGTTAATATGGGAAGACACAGTGTCTATGCTTAAGGCACAACTCTCCTAAACACGAGAGTTAAGTATACAACTTTAGAACACTTTCCCACCAGGAGACTCGAACCCTAGCCAGCACAGAAGCCTTCCAGCAACTGGCATAACAGGTACGCCTTAACCCGCTCCACCACCCGCTCAGACCCCTAAAGAGATGGTAATTTCGGAGTATTTAAATACACCAAAGATCACCACCTCCCAAGAGCACTAGAGCAAGTGAGGGGTCATTTAGACGTTAATTTCTTCAAGTCCCTGTTAATATGGGAAGACACAGTGTCTATGCTTAAAGCACAACTCTCCTAAACATGAGAGTTAAGTATACAACTTTAGAACACTTTCCCACCAGGAGACTCGAACCCTAGCCAGCACAGAAGCCTTCCAGCAACTGGCATAACAGGTACGCCTTAACCCGCTCCACCACCCTCTCAGACCCCTAAAGAGATGGTAATTTCGGAGTATTTAAATACACCAAAGATCACCACCTCCCAAGAGCACTAGAGCAAGTGAGGGGTCATTTAGACGTTAATTTCATCAAGTCCCTGTTAATATGGGAAGACACAGTGTCTATGCTTAAGGCACAACTCTCCTAAACACGAGACTTAAGTATACAACTTTAGAACACTTTCCCACCGGGAGACACGAACCCTAGCCAGCACAGAAGCCTTCCAGCAACTGGCATAACAGGTACGCCTTAACCCGCTCCACCACCCGCTCAGACCCCTAAAGAGATGGTAATTTCGGAGTGTTTAAATACACCAAAGATCACCACCTCCCAAGAGCACTAGAGCAAGTGAGGGGTCATTTAGACGTTAATTTCATCAAGTCCCTGTTAATATGGGAAGACACAGTGTCTATGCTTAAGGCACAACTCTCCTAAACACGAGAGTTAAGTATACAACTTTAGAACACTTTCCCACCAGGAGACTCGAACCCTAGCCAGCACAGAAGCCTTCCAGCAACTGGCATAACAGGTACGCCTTAACCCGCTCCACCACCCGCTCAGACCCCTAAAGAGATGGTAATTTCGGAGTATTTAAATACACCAAAGATCACCACCTCCCAAGAGCACTAGAGCAAGTGAGGGGTCATTTAGACGTTAATTTCATCAAGTCCCTGTTAATATGGGAAGACACAGTGTCTATGCTTAAGGCACAACTCTCCTAAACACGAGAGTTAGTATACAACTTTAGAACACTTTCCCACCAGGAGACTCGAACCCTATCCAGCACAGAAGCCTTCCAGCAACTGGCATAACAGGTACGCCTTAACCCGCTCCACCACCCGCTCAGACCCCTAAAGAGATGGTAATTTCGGAGTATTTAAATATACCAAAGATCACCACCTCCCAAGAGCACTAGAGCAAGTGAGGGGTCATTTAGACGTTAATTTCATCAAGTCCCTGTTAATATGGGAAGACACAGTGTCTATGCTTAAGGCACAACTCTCCTAAACACGAGAGTTAAGTATACAACTTTAGAACACTTTCCCACCAGGAGACTCGAACCCTAGCCAGCACAGAAGCCTTCCAGCAACTGGCATAACAGGTACGCCTTAACCCGCTCCACCACCCGCTCAGACCCCTAAAGAGATGGTAATTTCGGAGTATTTAAATACACCAAAGATCACCACCTCCCAAGAGCACTAGAGCAAGTGAGGGGTCATTTAGACGTTAATTTCATCAAGTCCCTGTTAATATGGGAAGACACAGTGTCTATGCTTAAGGCACAACTCTCCTAAACACGAGAGTTAAGTATACAACTTTAGAACACTTTCCCACCAGGAGACTCGAACCCTAGCCGCCAGCACAGAAGCCTTCCAGCAACTGGCATAACAGGTATGCCTTAACCCGCTCCACCACCCGCTCAGACCCCTAAAGAGATGGTAATTTCGGAGTATTTAAATACACCAAAGATCACCACCTCCC
The DNA here is from genome assembly GCF_040958095.1 of Procambarus clarkii. Taxonomy (NCBI): domain Eukaryota; kingdom Metazoa; phylum Arthropoda; class Malacostraca; order Decapoda; family Cambaridae; genus Procambarus; species Procambarus clarkii. The sequence continues at coordinate 38,331,578 of NC_091153.1, forward strand.
AAGAGCACTAGAGCAAGTGAGGGGTCATTTAGACGTTAATTTCATCAAGTCTCTGTCAATATGGGAAGACACAGTGTCTATGCTTAAGGCACAACTCTCCTAAGCACGAGAGTTAAGTATACAACTTTAGAACACTTTCCCACCAGGAGACTCGAACCCTAGCCAGCACAGAAGCCTTCCAGCAACTGGCTTAAGAGGTACGCCTTAACCCCCTCCACCACCCGCTCAGACCCCTAAAGAGATGGTAATTTCGGAGTATTTAAATACACCAAAGATCACCACCTCCCAAGAGCACTAGAGCAAGTGAGGGGTCATTTAGACGTTAATTTCATCAAGTCCCTGTTAATGTGGGAAGACACAGTGTCTATGCTTAAGGCACAACTCTCCTAAACACGAGAGTTAAGTATACAACTTTAGAACACTTTCCCACCAGGACACTCGAACCCTAACCAGCACAGAAGCCTTCCAGCAACTGGCATAACAGGTACGCCTTAACCCGCTCAGACCCCTAAAGAGATGGTAATTTCGGAGTATTTAAATACACCAAAGATCACCACCTCCCAAGAGCACTAGAGCAAGTGAGGGGTCATTTAGACGTTAATTTCATCAAGTCCCTGTTAATATGGGAAGACACAGTGTCTATGCTTAAGGCACAACTCTCCTAAACACGAGAGTTAAGTATACAACTTTAGAACACTTTCCCACCAGGAGACTCGAACCCTAGCCAGCACAGAAGCCTTCCAGCAACTGGCATAACAGGTACGCCTTAACCCGCTCCACCACCCGCTCAGACCCCTAAAGAGATGGTAATTTCGGAGTATTTAAATACACCAAAGATCACCACCTCCCAAGAGCACTAGAGCAAGTGAGGGGTCATTTAGACGTTAATTTCATCAAGTCCCTGTCAATATGGGAAGACACAGTGTATATGCTTAAGGCACAACTCTCCTAAACACGAGAGTTAAGTATACAACTTTAGAACACTTTCCCACCAGGAGACTCGAACCCTAGCCAGCACAGAAGCCTTCCAGCAACTGGCATAACAGGTACGCCTTAACCCGTTCCACCACCCGCTCAGACCCCTAAAGAGATGGTAATTTCGGAGTATTTAAATACACCAAAGATCACCACCTCCCAAGAGCACTAGAGCAAGTGAGGGGTCATTTAGACGTTAATTTCATCAAGTCCCTGTTAATATGGGAAGACACAGTGTCTATGCTTAAGGCACAACTCTCCTAAACACGAGAGTTAAGTATACAACTTTAGAATACTTTCCCACCAGGAGACTCGAACCCTAGCCAGCACAGAAGCCTTCCAGCAACTGGCATAACAGGTACGCCTTAACCCGCTCCACCACCCGCTCAGACCCCTAAAGAGATGGTAATTTCGGAGTATTTAAATACACCAAAGATCACCACCTCCCAAGAGCACTAGAGCAAGTGAGGGGTCATTTAGACGTTAATTTCATCAAGTCCCTGTTAATATGGGAAGACACAGTGTCTATGCTTAAGGCACAACTCTCCTAAACACGAGAGTTAAGTATACAACTTTAGAACACTTTCCCACCAGGAGACTCGAACCCTAGCCAGCACAGAAGCCTTCCAGCAACTGGCATAACAGGTACGCCTTAACCCGCTCCACCACCCTCTCAGACCCCTAAAGAGATGGTAATTTCGGAGTATTTAAATACACCAAAAATCACCACCTCCCAAGAGCACTAGAGCAAGTGAGGGGTCATTTAGACGTTAATTTCATCAAGTCCCTGTTAATATGGGAAGACACAGTGTCTATGCTTAAGGCACAACTCTCCTAAACACGAGACTTAAGTATACAACTTTAGAACACTTTCCCACCGGGAGACTCGAACCCTAGCCAGCACAGAAGCCTTCCAGCAACTGGCATAACAGGTACGCCTTAACCCGCTCCACCACCCGCTCAGACCCCTAAAGAGATGGTAATTTCGGAGTATTTAAATACACCAAAGATCACCACCTCCCAAGAGCACTAGAGCAAGTGAGGGGTCATTTAGACGTTAATTTCATCAAGTCCCTGTTAATATGGGAAGACACAGTGTCTATGCTTAAGGCACAACTCTCCTAAACACGAGAGTTAAGTATACAACTTTAGAACACTTTCCCACCAGGAGACTCGAACCCTAGCCAGCACAGAGGCCTTCCAGCAACTGGCATAACAGGTACGCCTTAACCCGCTCCACCACCCGCTCAGACCACTAAAGAGATGGTAATTTCGGAGTATTTAAATACACCAAAGATCACCACCTCCCAAGAGCACTAGAGCAAGTGAGGGGTCATTTAGACGTTAATTTCATCAAGTCCCTGTCAATATGGGAAGACACAGTGTCTATGCTTAAGGCACAACTCTCCTAAACACGAGAGTTAAGTATACAACTTTAGAACACTTTCCCACCAGGAGACTCGAACCCTAGCCAGCACAGAAGCCTTCCAGCAAATGGCATAACAGGTACGCCTTAACCCCCTCCACCACCCGCTCAGACCCCTAAAGAGATGGTAATTTCGGAGTATTTAAATACACCAAAGATCACCACCTCCCAAAAGCACTAGAGCAAGTGAGGGGTCATTTAGACGTTAATTTCATCAAGTCCCTGTTAATATGGGAAGACACAGTGTCTATGCTTAAGGCACAACTCTCCTAAACACGAGAGTTAAGTATACAACTTTAGAACACTTTCCCACCAGTAGACTCGAACCCTAGCCAGCACAGAAGCCTTCCAGCAACTGGCATAACAGGTACGCCTTAACCTGCTCCACCACCCGCTCAGACCCCTAAAGAGATGGTAATTTCGGAGTATTTAAATACACCAAAGATCACCACCTCCGAAGAGCACTAGAGCAAGTGAGGGGTCATTTAGACGTTAATTTCATCAAGTCCCTGATAATATGGGAAGACACAGTGTCTATGCTTAAGGCACAACTCTCCTAAACACGAGAGTTAAGTATACAACTTTAGAACACTTTCCCACCAGGAGACTCGAACCCTAGCCAGCACAGAAGCCTTCCAGCAACTGGCATAACAGGTACGCCTTAACCCGCTCCACCACCCGCTCAGACCCCTAAAGAGATGGTAATTTCGGAGTATTTAAATACACCAAAGATCACCACCTCCCAAAAGCACTAGAGCAAGTGAGGGGTCATTTAGACGTTAATTTCATCAAGTCCCTGTTAATATGGGAAGACACAGTGTCTATGCTTAAGGCACAACTCTCCTAAACACGAGAGTTAAGTATACAACTTTAGAACACTTTCCCACCAGGAGACTCGAACCCTAGCCAGCACAGAAGCCTTCCAGCAACTGGCATAACAGGTACGCCTTAACCCGCTCCACCACCCGCTCAGACCCCTAAAGAGATGGTAATTTCGGAGTATTTAAATACACCAAAGATCACCACCTCCCAAGAGCACTAGAGCAAGTGAGGGGTCATTTAGACGTTAATTTCATCAAGTCCCTGATAATATGGGAAGACACAGTGTCTATGCTTAAGGCACAACTCTCCTAAACACGAGAGTTAAGTATACAACTTTAGAACACTTTCCCACCAGGAGACTCGAACCCTAGCCAGCACAGAAGCCTTCCAGCAACTGGCATAACAGGTACGCCTTAACCCGCTCCACCACCCGCTCAGACCCCTAAAGAGATGGTAATTTCGGAGTATTTAAATACACCAAAGATCACCACCTCCCAAGAGCACTAGAGCAAGTGAGGGGTCATTTAGACGTTAATTTCATCAAGTCCCTGTTAATATGGGAAGACACAGTGTCTATGCTTATTGCACAACTCTCCTAAACACGAGAGTTAAGTATACAACTTTAGAACACTTTCCCACCAGGAGACTCGAACCCTAGCCAGCACAGAAGCCTTCCAGCAACTGGCATAAGAGGTACGCCTTAACCCGCTCCACCACCCGCTCAGACCCCTAAAGAGATGGTAATTTCGGAGTATTTAAGTACACCAAAGATCACCACCTCCCAAGAGCACTAGAGCAAGTGAGGGGTCATTTAGACGTTAATTTCATCAAGTCCCTGATAATATGGGAAGACACAGTGTCTATGCTTAAGGCACAACTCTCCTAAACACGAGAGTTAAGTATACAACTTTAGAACACTTTCCCACCAGGAGACTCGAACCCTAGCCAGCACAGAAGCCTTCCAGCAACTGGCATAACAGGTACGCCTTAACCCGCTCCACCACCCGCTCAGACCCCTAAAGAGATGGTAATTTCGGAGTATTTAAATACACCAAAGATCACCACCTCCCAAAAGCACTAGAGCAAGTGAGGGGTCATTTAGACGTTAATTTCATCAAGTCCCTGTTAATATGGGAAGACACAGTGTCTATGCTTAAGGCACAACTCTCCTAAACACGAGAGTTAAGTATACAACTTTAGAACACTTTCCCACCAGGAGACTCGAACCCTAGCCAGCACAGAAGCCTTCCAGCAACTGGCATAACAGGTACGCCTTAACCCGCTCCACCACCCGCTCAGACCCCTAAAGAGATGGTAATTTCGGAGTATTTAAATACACCAAAGATCACCACCTCCCAAGAGCACTAGAGCAAGTGAGTGCTCTTTAACTCTCGTGTTTAGGAGAGTTGTGCCTTAAGCATAGACACTGTGTCTTCCCATATTAACAGGGACTTGATGAAATTAACGTCTAAATGACCCCTCACTTGCTCTAGTGCTCTTGGGAGGTGGTGATCTTTGGTGTATTTAAATACTCCGAAATTACCATCTCTTTAGGGGTCTGAGCGGGTGGTGGAGCGGGTTAAGGCGTACCTGTTATGCCAGTTGCTGGAAGGCTTCTGTGCTGGCTAGGGTTCGAGTCTCCTGGTGGGAAAGTGTTCTAAAGTTGTATACTTAACTCTCGTGTTTAGGAGAGTTGTGCCTTAAGCATAGACACTGTGTCTTCCCATATTAACAGGGACTTGATGAAATTATTGTCTAAATGACCCCTCACTTGCTCTAGTGCTCTTGGGAGGTGGTGATCTTTGGTGTATTTAAATACTCCGAAATTACCATCTCTTTAGGGGTCTGAGCGGGTGGTGGAGCGGGTTAAGGCGTACCTGTTATGCCAGTTGCTGGAAGGCTTCTGTGCTGGCTAGGGTTCGAGTCTCCTGGTGGGAAAGTGTTCTAAAGTTGTATACTTAACTCTCGTGTTTAGGAGAGTTGTGCCTTAAGCATAGACACTGTGTCTTCCCATATTAACAGGGACTTGATGAAATTAACGTCTAAATGACCCCTCACTTGCTCTAGTGCTCTTGGGAGGTGGTGATCTTTGGTGTATTTAAATACTCCGAAATTACCATCTCTTTAGGGGTCTGAGCGGGTGGTGGAGCGGGTTAAGGCGTACCTGTTATGCCAGTTGCTGGAAGGCTTCTGTGCTGGCTAGGGTTCGAGTCTCCTGGTGGGAAAGTGTTCTAAAGTTGTATACTTAACTCTCGTGTTTAGGAGAGTTGTGCCTTAAGCATAGACACTGTGTCTTCCCATATTAACAGGGACTTGATGAAATTAATGTCTAAATGACCCCTCACTTGCTCTAGTGCTCTTGGGAGGTGGTGATCTTTGGTGTATTTAAATACTCCGAAATTACCATCTCTTTAGGGGTCTGAGCGGGTGGTGGAGCGGGTTAAGGCGTACCTGTTATGCCAGTTGCTGGAAGGCTTCTGTGCTGGCTAGGGTTCGAGTCTCCTGGTGGGAAAGTGTTCTAAAGTTGTATACTTAACTCTCGTGTTTAGGAGAGTTGTGCCTTAAGCATAGACACTGTGTCTTCCCATATTAACAGGGACTTGATGAAATTAACGTCTAAATGACCCCTCACTTGCTCTAGTGCTCTTGGGAGGTGGTGATCTTTGGTGTATTTAAATACTCCGAAATTACCATCTCTTTAGGGGTCTGAGTGGGTGGTGGAGCGGGTTAAGGCGTACCTGTTATGCCAGTTGCTGGAAGGCTTCTGTGCTGGCTAGGGTTCAAGTCTCCTGGTGGGAAAGTGTTCTAAAGTTGTATACTTAACTCTCGTGTTTAGGAGAGTTGTGCCTTAAGCATAGACACTGTGTCTTCCCATATTAACAGGGACTTGATGAAATTAACGTCTAAATGACCCCTCACTTGCTCTAGTGCTCTTGGGAGGTGGTGATCTTTGGTGTATTTAAATACTCCGAAATTACCATCTCATTAGGGGTCTGAGCGGGTGGTGGAGCGGGTTAAGGCGTACCTGTTATGCCAGTTGCTGGAAGGCTTCTGTGCTGGCTAGGGTTCGAGTCTCCTGGTGGGAAAGTGTTCTAAAGTTGTATACTTAACTCTCGTGTTTAGGAGAGTTGTGCCTTAAGCATAGACACTGTGTCTTCCCATATTAACAGGGACTTAATAAAATTAACGTCTAAATGACCCCTCACTTGCTCTAGTGCTCTTGGGAGGTGGTGATCTTTGGTGTATTTAAATACTCCGAAATTACCATCTCTTTAGGGGTCTGAGCGGGTGGTGGAGCGGGTTAAGGCGTACCTGTTATGCCAGTTGCTGGAAGGCTTCTGTGCTGGCTAGGGTTCGAGTCCCCTGGTGGGAAAGTGTTCTAAAGTTGTATACTTAACTCTCGTGTTTAGGAGAGTTGTGCCTTAAGCATAGACACTGTGTCTTCCCATATTAACAGGGGACTTGATGAAATTAACGTCTAAATGACCCCTCACTTGCTCTAGTGCTCTTGGGAGGTGGTGATCTTTGGTGTATTTAAATACTCCGAAATTACCATCTCTTTAGGGGTCTGAGCGGGTGGTGGAGCGGGTTAAGGCGTACCTGTTATGCCAGTTGCTGGAAGGCTTCTGTGCTGGCTAGGGTTCGAGTCTCCTGGTGGGAAAGTGTTCTAAAGTTGTATACTTAACTCTCGTGTTTAGGAGAGTTGTGCCTTAAGCATAGACACTGTGTCTTCCCATATTAACAGGGACTTGATGAAATTAACGTCTAAATGACCCCTCACTTGCTCTAGTGCTCTTGGGAGGTGGTGATCTTTGGTGTATTTAAATACTCCGAAATTACCATCTCTTTAGGGGTCTGAGTGGGTGGTGGAGCGGGTTAAGGCGTACCTGTTATGCCAGTTGCTGGAAGGCTTCTGTGCTGGCTAGGGTTCAAGTCTCCTGGTGGGAAAGTGTTCTAAAGTTGTATACTTAACTCTCGTGTTTAGGAGAGTTGTGCCTTAAGCATAGACACTGTGTCTTCCCATATTAACAGGGACTTGATGAAATTAACGTCTAAATGACCCCTCACTTGCTCTAGTGCTCTTGGGAGGTGGTGATCTTTGGTGTATTTAAATACTCCGAAATTACCATCTCATTAGGGGTCTGAGCGGGTGGTGGAGCGGGTTAAGGCGTACCTGTTATGCCAGTTGCTGGAAGGCTTCTGTGCTGGCTAGGGTTCGAGTCTCCTGGTGGGAAAGTGTTCTAAAGTTGTATACTTAACTCTCGTGTTTAGGAGAGTTGTGCCTTAAGCATAGACACTGTGTCTTCCCATATTAACAGGGACTTAATAAAATTAACGTCTAAATGACCCCTCACTTGCTCTAGTGCTCTTGGGAGGTGGTGATCTTTGGTGTATTTAAATACTCCGAAATTACCATCTCTTTAGGGGTCTGAGCGGGTGGTGGAGCGGGTTAAGGCGTACCTGTTATGCCAGTTGCTGGAAGGCTTCTGTGCTGGCTAGGGTTCGAGTCTCCTGGTGGGAAAGTGTTCTAAAGTTGTATACTTAACTCTCGTGTTTAGGAGAGTTGTGCCTTAAGCATAGACACTGTGTCTTCCCATATTAACAGGGGACTTGATGAAATTAACGTCTAAATGACCCCTCACTTGCTCTAGTGCTCTTGGGAGGTGGTGATCTTTGGTGTATTTAAATACTCCGAAATTACCATCTCTTTAGGGGTCTGAGCGGGTGGTGGAGCGGGTTAAGGCGTACCTGTTATGCCAGTTGCTGGAAGGCTTCTGTGCTGGCTAGGGTTCGAGTCTCCTGGTGGGAAAGTGTTCTAAAGTTGTATACTTAACTCTCGTGTTTAGGAGAGTTGTGCCTTAAGCATAGACACTGTGTCTTCCCATATTAACAGGGACTTGATGAAATTAACGTCTAAATGACCCCTCACTTGCTCTAGTGCTCTTGGGAGGTGGTGATCTTTGGTGTATTTAAATACTCCGAAATTACCATCTCTTTAGGGGTCTGAGCGGGTGGTGGAGCGGGTTAAGGCGTACCTGTTATGCCAGTTGCTGGAAGGCTTCTGTGCTGGCTAGGGTTCGAGTCTCCTGGTGGGAAAGTGTTCTAAAGTTGTATACTTAACTCTCGTGTTTAGGAGAGTTGTGCCTTAAGCATAGACACTGTGTCTTCCCATATTAACAGGGACTTGATGAAATTAACGTCTAAATGACCCCTCACTTGCTCTAGTGCTCTTGGGAGGTGGTGATCTTTGGTGTATTTAAATACTCCGAAATTACCATCTCTTTAGGGGTCTGAGCGGGTGGTGGAGTGGGTTAAGGCGTACCTGTTATGCCAGTTTCTGGAAGGCTTCTGTGCTGGCTAGGGTTCGAGTCTCCTGGTGGGAAAGTGTTCTAAAGTTGTATACTTAACTCTCGTGTTTAGGAGAGTTGTGCCTTAAGCATAGACACTGTGTCTTCCCATATTAACAGGGACTTGATGAAATTAACGTCTAAATGACCCCTCACTTGCTCTAGTGCTCTTGGGAGGTGGTGATCTTTGGTGTATTTAAATACTCCGAAATTACCATCTCTTTGAGGGTCTGAGCGGGTGGTGGAGCGGGTTAAGGCGTACCTGTTATGCCAGTTGCTGGAAGGCTTCTGTGCTGGCTAGGGTTCGAGTCTCCTGGTGGGAAAGTGTTCTAAAGTTGTATACTTAACTCTCGTGTTTAGGAGAGTTGTGCCTTAAGCATAGACACTGTGTCTTCCCATATTAACAGGGACTTGATGAAATTAACGTCTAAATGACCCCTCACTTGCTCTAGTGCTCTTGGGAGGTGGTGATCTTTGGTGTATTTAAATACTCCGAAATTACCATCTCTTTAGGGGTCTGAGCGGGTGGTGGAGCGGGTTAAGGGGTACCTGTTATGCCAGTTGCTGGAAGGCTTCTGTGCTGGCTAGGGTTCGAGTCTCCTGGTGGGAAAGTGTTCTAAAGTTGTATACTTAACTCTCGTGTTCAGGAGAGTTGTGCCTTAAGCATAGACACTGTGTCTTCCCATATTAACAGGGACTTGATGAAATTAACGTCTAAATGACCCCTCACTTGCTCTAGTGCTCTTGGGAGGTGGTGATCTTTGGTGTATTTAAATACTCCGAAATTACCATCTCTTTAGGGGTCTGAGCAGGTGGTGGAGCGGGTTAAGGCATACCTGTTATGCCAGTTGCTGGAAGGCTTCTGTGCTGGCTAGGGTTCGAGTCTCCTGGTGGGAAAGTGTTCTAAAGTTGTATACTTAACTCTCGTGTTTAGGAGAGTTGTGCCTTAAGCATAGACACTGTGTCTTCCCATATTAACAGGGACTTGATGAAATTAACGTCTAAATGACCCCTCACTTGCTCTAGTGCTCTTGGGAGGTGGTGATCTTTGGTGTATTTAAATACTTCGAAATTACCATCTCTTTAGGGGTCTGAGCGGGTGGTGGAGCGGGTTAAGGCGTACCTGTTATGCCAGTTGCTGGAAGGCTTCTGTGCTGGCTAGGGTTCGAGTCTCCTGGTGGGAAAGTGTTCTAAAGTTGTATACTTAACTCTCGTGTTTAGGAGAGTTGTGCCTTAAGCATAGACACTGTGTCTTCCCATATTAACAGGGACTTGATGAAATTAACGTCTAAATGACCCCTCACTTGCTCTAGTGCTCTTGGGAGGTGGTGATCTTTGGTGTATTTAAATACTCCGAAATTACCATCTCTTTAGGGGTCTGAGCAGGTGGTGGAGCGGGTTAAGGCGTACCTGTTATGCCAGTTGCTGGAAGGCTTCTGAGCTGGCTAGGGTTCGAGTCTCCTGGTGGGAAAGTGTTCTAAAGTTGTATACTTAACTCTCGTGTTTAGGAGAGTTGTGCCTTAAGCATAGACACTGTGTCTTCCCATATTAACAGGGACTTGATGAAATTAACGTCTAAATGACCCCTCACTTGCTCTAGTGCTCTTGGGAGGTGGTGATCTTTGGTGTATTTAAATACTTCGAAATTACCAACTCTTTAGGGGTCTGAGCGGGTGGTGGAGCGGGTTAAGGCGTACCTGTTATGCCAGTTGCTGGAAGGCTTCTGTGCTGGCTAGGGTTCGAGTCTCCTGGTGGGAAAGTGTTCTAAAGTTGTATACTTAACTCTCGTGTTTAGGAGAGTTGTGCCTTAAGCATAGACACTGTGTCTTCCCATATTAACAGGGACTTGATGAAATTAACGTCTAAATGACCCCTCACTTGCTCTAGTGCTCTTGGGAGGTGGTGATCTTTGGTGTATTTAAATACTCCGGAATTACCATCTCTTTAGGGGCCTGAGCGGGTGGTGGAGCGGGTTAAGGCGTACCTGTTATGCCAGTTGCTGGAAGGCTTCTGTGCTGGCTAGGGTTCGAGTCTCCTGGTGGGAAAGTGTTCTAAAGTTGTATACTTAACTCTCGTGTTTAGGAGAGTTGTGCCTTAAGCATAGACACTGTGTCTTCCCATATTAACAGGGACTTGATGAAATTAACGTCTAAATGACCCCTCACTTGCTCTAGTGCTCTTGGGAGGTGGTGATCTTTGGTGTATTTAAATACTCCGAAATTACCATCTCTTTAGGGGTCTGAGCGGGTGGTGGAGCGGGTTAAGGCGTACCTGTTATGCCAGTTGCTGGAAGGCTTCTGTGCTGGCTAGGGTTCGAGTCTCCTGGTGGGAAAGTGTTCTAAAGTTGTATACTTAACTCTCGTGTTAAGGAGAGTTGTGCCTTAAGCATAGACACTGTGTCTTCCCATATTAACAGGGACTTGATGAAATTAACGTCTAAATGACCCCTCACTTGCTCTAGTGCTCTTGGGAGGTGGTGATCTTTGGTGTATTTAAATACTCCGAAATTACCATCTCTTTAGGGGTCTGAGCGGGTGGTGGAGCGGGTTAAGGCGTACCTGTTATGCCAGTTGCTGGAAGGCTTCTGTGCTGGCTAGGGTTCGAGTCTCCTGGTGGGAAAGTGTTCTAAAGTTGTATACTTAACTCTCGTGTTTAGGAGAGTTGTGCCTTAAGCATAGACACTGTGTCTTCCCATATTAACAGGGACTTGATGAAATTAACGTCTAAATGACCCCTCACTTGCTCTAGTGCTCTTGGGAGGTGGTGATCTTTGGTGTATTTAAATACTCCGAAATTACCATCTCTTTAGGGGTCTGAGCGGGTGGTGGAGCGGGTTAAGGCGTACCTGTTATGCCAGTTGCTGGAAGGCTTCTGTGCTGGCTAGGGTTCGAGTCTCCTGGTGGGAAAGTGTTCTAAAGTTGTATACTTAACTCTCGTGTTTAGGAGAGTTGTGCCTTAAGCATAGACACTGTGTCTTCCCATATTAACAGGGACTTGATGAAATTAACGTCTAAATGACCCCTCACTTGCTCTAGTGCTCTTGGGAGGTGGTGATCTTTGGTGTATTTAAATACTCCGAAATTACCATCTCTTTAGGGGTCTGAGCGGGTGGTGGAGCGGGTTAAGGCGTACCTGTTATGCCAGTTGCTGCAAGGCTTCTGTGCTGGCTAGGGTTCGAGTCTCCTGGTGGGAAAGTGTTCTAAAGTTGTATACTTAACTCTCGTGTTCAGGAGAGTTGTGCCTTAAGCATAGACACTGTGTCTTCCCATATTAACAGGGACTTGATGAAATTAACGTCTAAATGACCCCTCACTTGCTCTAGTGCTCTTGGGAGGTGGTGATCTTTGGTGTATTTAAATAATCCGAAATTACCATCTCTTTAGGGGTCTGAGCGGGTGGTGGAGCGGGTTAAGGCGTACCTGTTATGCCAGTTGCTGGAAGGCTTCTGTGCTGGCTAGGGTTCGAGTCTCCTGGTGGGAAAGTGTTCTAAAGTTGTATACTTAACTCTCGTGTTTAGGAGAGTTGTGCCTTAAGCATAGACACTGTGTCTTCCCATATTAACAGGGACTTGATGAAATTAACGTCTAAATGACCCCTCACTTGCTCTAGTGCTCTTGGGAGGTGGTGATCTTTGGTGTATTTAAATACTCCGGAATTACCATCTCTTTAGGGGCCTGAGCGGGTGGTGGAGCGGGTTAAGGCGTACCTGTTATGCCAGTTGCTGGAAGGCTTCTGTGCTGGCTAGGGTTCGAGTCTCCTGGTGGGAAAGTGTTCTAAAGTTGTATACTTAACTCTCGTGTTTAGGAGAGTTGTGCCTTAAGCATAGACACTGTGTCTTCCCATATTAACAGGGACCTGATGAAATTAACGTCTAAATGACCCCTCACTTGCTCTAGTGCTCTTGGGAGGTGGTGATCTTTGGTGTATTTAAATACTCCGAAATTACCATCTCTTTAGGGGTCTGAGCGGGTGGTGGAGCGGGTTAAGGCGTACCTGTTATGCCAGTTGCTGGAAGGCTTCTGTGCTGGCTAGGGTTCGAGTCTCCTGGTGGGAAAGTGTTCTAAAGTTGTATACTTAACTCTCGTGTTAAGGAGAGTTGTGCCTTAAGCATAGACACTGTGTCTTCCCATATTAACAGGGACTTGATGAAATTAACGTCTAAATGACCCCTCACTTGCTCTAGTGCTCTTGGGAGGTGGTGATCTTTGGTGTATTTAAATACTCCGAAATTACCATCTCTTTAGGGGTCTGAGCGGGTGGTGGAGCGGGTTAAGGCGTACCTGTTATGCCAGTTGCTGGAAGGCTTCTGTGCTGGCTAGGGTTCGAGTCTCCTGGTGGGAAAGTGTTCTAAAGTTGTATACTTAACTCTCGTGTTTAGGAGAGTTGTGCCTTAAGCATAGACACTGTGTCTTCCCATATTAACAGGGACTTGATGAAATTAACGTCTAAATGACCCCTCACTTGCTCTAGTGCTCTTGGGAGGTGGTGATCTTTGGTGTATTTAAATACTCCGAAATTACCATCTCTTTAGGGTTATGAGCGGGTGGTGGAGCGGGTTAAGGCGTACCTGTTATGCCAGTTGCTGGAAGGCTTCTGTGCTGGCTAGGGTTCGAGTCTCCTGGTGGGAAAGTGTTCTAAAGTTGTATACTTAACTCTCGTGTTTAGGAGAGTTGTGCCTTAAGCATAGACACTGTGTCTTCCCATATTAACAGGGACTTGATGAAATTAACGTCTAAATGACCCCTCACTTGCTCTAGTGCTCTTGGGAAGTGGTGATCTTTGGTGTATTTAAATACTCCGAAATTACCATCTCTTTAGGGGTCTGAGCGGGTGGTGGAGCGGGTTAAGGCGTACCTGTTATGCCAGTTGCTGGAAGGCTTCTGTGCTGGCTAGGGTTCGAGTCTCCTGGTGGGAAAGTGTTCTAAAGTTGTATACTTAACTCTCGTGTTTAGGAGAGTTGTGCCTTAAGCATAGACACTGTGTCTTCCCATATTAACAGGGACTTGATGAAATTAACGTCTAAATGACCCCTCACTTGCTCTAGTGCTCTTGGGAGGTGGTGATCTTTGGTGTATTTAAATACTCCGAAATTACCATCTCTTTAGGGTTATGAGCGGGTGGTGGAGCGGGTTAAGGCGTACCTGTTATGCCAGTTGCTGGAAGGCTTCTGTGCTGGCTAGGGTTCGAGTCTCCTGGTGGGAAAGTGTTCTAAAGTTGTATACTTAACTCTCGTGTTTAGGAGAGTTGTGCCTTAAGCATAGACACTGTGTCTTCCCATATTAACAGGGACTTGATGAAATTAACGTCTAAATGACCCCTCACTTGCTCTAGTGCTCTTGGGAAGTGGTGATCTTTGGTGTATTTAAATACTCCGAAATTACCATCTCTTTAGGGGTCTGAGCGGGTGGTGGAGCGGGTTAAGGCGTACCTGTTATGCCAGTTGCTGGAAGGCTTCTGTGCTGGCTAGGGTTCGAGTCTCCTGGTGGGAAAGTGTTCTAAAGTTGTATACTTAACTCTCGTGTTTAGGAGAGTTGTGCCTTAAGCATAGACACTGTGTCTTCCCATATTAACAGGGACTTGATGAAATTAACGTCTAAATGACCCCTCACTTGCTCTAGTGCTCTTGGGAGGTGGTGATCTTTGGTGTATTTAAATACTCCGAAATTACCATCTCTTTAGGGGTCTGAGCAGGTGGTGGAGCGGGTTAAGGCGTACCTGTTATGCCAGTTGCTGGAAGGCTTCTGAGCTGGCTAGAGTTCGAGTCTCCTGGTGGGAAAGTGTTCTAAAGTTGTATACTTAACTCTCGTGTTTAGGAGAGTTGTGCCTTAAGCATAGACACTGTGTCTTCCCATATTAACAGGGACTTGATGAAATTAACGTCTAAATGACCCCTCACTTGCTCTAGTGCTCTTGGGAGGTGGTGATCTTTGGTGTATTTAAATACTTCGAAATTACCAACTCTTTAGGGGTCTGAGCGGGTGGTGGAGCGGGTTAAGGCGTACCTGTTATGCCAGTTGCTGGAAGGCTTCTGTGCTGGCTAGGGTTCGAGTCTCCTGGTGGGAAAGTGTTCTAAAGTTGTATACTTAACTCTCGTGTTTAGGAGAGTTGTGCCTTAAGCATAGACACTGTGTCTTCCCATATTAACAGGGACTTGATGAAATTAACGTCTAAATGACCCCTCACTTGCTCTAGTGCTCTTGGGAGGTGGTGATCTTTGGTGTATTTAAATAATCCGAAATTACCATCTCTTTAGGGGTCTGAGCGGGTGGTGGAGCGGGTTAAGGCGTACCTGTTATGCCAGTTGCTGGAAGGCTTCTGTGCTGGCTAGGGTTCGAGTCTCTTGGTGGGAAAGTGTTCTAAAGTTGTATACTTAACTCTCGTGTTTAGGAGAGTTGTGCCTTAAGCATAGACACTGTGTCTTCCCATATTAACAGGGACTTGATGAAATTAACGTCTAAATGACCCCTCACTTGCTCTAGTGCTCTTGGGAGGTGGTGATCTTTGGTGTATTTAAATACTCCGGAATTACCATCTCTTTAGGGGCCTGAGCGGGTGGTGGAGCGGGTTAAGGCGTACCTGTTATGCCAGTTGCTGGAAGGCTTCTGTGCTGGCTAGGGTTCGAGTCTCCTGGTGGGAAAGTGTTCTAAAGTTGTATACTTAACTCTCGTGTTTAGGAGAGTTGTGCCTTAAGCATAGACACTGTGTCTTTCCATATTAACAGGGACTTGATGAAATTAACGTCTAAATGACCCCTCACTTGCTCTAGTGCTCTTGGGAGGTGGTGATCTTTGGTGTATTTAAATACTCCGAAATTACCATCTCTTTAGGGGTCTGAGCGGGTGGTGGAGCGGGTTAAGGCGTACCTGTTATGCCAGTTGCTGGAAGGCTTCTGTGCTGGCTAGGGTTCGAGTCTCCTGGTGGGAAAGTGTTCTAAAGTTGTATACTTAACTCTCGTGTTAAGGAGAGTTGTGCCTTAAGCATAGACACTGTGTCTTCCCATATTAACAGGAC
>NC_091153.1:38347659-38365159 GCF_040958095.1 Procambarus clarkii
CTGCGTTTCAGCGAAGGCCTGACAGATTACACGTGGGCTTAATGGCTGCAAATCTCGTCAGCAGCATAACAAATCATGGCACACATTTCACTCACAGTCGCTTATATCCCCTGGCAAAGCACAACAAATTGGAAACATGGAATTGGAGGCTTGCGGGGCGTTCCTCGGTGTGTTGTCTATGCCTCCCTTACATGCTCACTCGCCTCAACACACACGTTTCTTATAAACTAAATCTTCACAGTGGAAAAGGATATTAAAGGTAATTTGCATTTGTAAAGATTTAAAACTGAAGACACAGTTGAAAAAATATAAATATGTTTGTATGTAAGCAAGTGGTGTGGCACTACACATGCGCCTCCACACTGACCAGTATTTACCTCCAACACAGCACAAGCGAAGGGGGTGGCGCTGCTTTTTTCAGGGAAACGCAAAAAAACCATCAAATGCAGAGGTGTGGCCCACCGCTACAGCTTTGTTCCGATCAGCTCGGAAACCCTCCGTTCGGTGGGAAAATGTGCATTGAACTTCCTGAAGGAGCTGGGCGACAAACTGGTCAGTGTTACAAAAGACCAGAGAGGGGAAAAGCTGCGTGTTCCAGGGCCTCAGTGTCGCATTTCAGAGCCTGCTGCATCTTGGGCACGAGTCCAACCTCGGAGGAATTCGAGGAGGTGCTTGTCTTGCAACAATGATCGAATCTGTCCGTGATATTTATTAAGGCATCCCGTTGGTGTGTTTTCATTTCACCTGTAGTAGTTATGTTATGTATATGTTAATGCCATAGACGTTTGGACACTTCTTACAGAATATTAATGTTGAGAAATTTGAAAAGTAAAATTTTTGTATGTTTGACTATAAACAAATTACCCCAGTCTTTACAGTGGCTAACGATCTCAAGCCAAGAAAACAGTGCATAGAGACGATAAATATAGCCAACAGGAAATTTGGCTTGGAGTGGAAGAGCTTTCAAGTTTCTGCCAAAGAAAGTTGTACAGCACAGAGGAAGGTTATTAGCGCGTCCTGTTCAACATTACTGCAGGCAGGTTGGGTCAATGTACCTGAAAGTTATGTTAACAAATTCTTAGGATACAGGAGCGAGGACGAAAATTATTCCAAGACTTTGACCATTTATTCAGTCTTGAAAGGAGAAGAACAGGAAGCAGTTTTTTTTACAACTATTTAAGATATTTAAAAGGACAAGGACATTTACACTAAATAAAAATTTAATTTTGAAGTGTAAAGTCATCTGAAGCTTTGACTTGAACATTAATGGCTTTTTAATGGGATGAAATCACCCACTACCCGCTGAACCATGATGTGTGTTGAGTGCATGTGTCTGGAGGGTCCCGAGACACAAGTTCGATCCCATTGTACGGCATCAATATTTTTTCTATAAATGCTTCAGATTATTGTGATTTCATTAAAACTTTTGCCATTACATGCATAATGTAGTAGAAAATATATGTTTTTAATGATAATATACAACTGGAGCAACTTAGAAAAAGATATAATTCGCGGTAATACATGTATGTATTTAACCGAAGCAGCGCTTCAGTGCTTCCAGCATCATAATCTTCCCATAAACAAAGGGGCTAATATGGATGTAATGGTCACTTGCTATTTCATTTACTTTTTAATCTTTTAATGTCTCAGGAGCTGCGGGGTATATATTCTCGCCTTTGTTATCTCTTGACTTTTGTGTTCTTGGTAATGTTTTAATCAACGAAAACGCTCACATTTTGTTTATCTTTCATTGTACTTTCTTGGGAATAATTAAATAAGTTTTTTTTTTACTCTCTCTCTCTCTCTCTCTCTCTCTCTCTCTCTCTCTCTCTCTCTCTCTCTCTCTCTCTCTCTCTCTCTCTCTCTCTCTCTCTCTCTCTCTCTCCCTCACTCTCTCCCTTTCTCTCAGAACACCAATATACATTCCCAACAAGTCGCAGCATTATTATTAGTTACTTTACTCCATCGTTATAGTAACTGTTGGGCTCCCTCACTTCGTGGGTGTGATGAACAACTGTAAATCTGGCAAAAACTGTGGGAAACTAAACCCACATGTTACTTCATTCGAGTCCTTGGTTGTCGTAATAGGCGCCAGTCCTTCTCAAGGAGGGGCATGGGTGTCGACCCCAACCCACCTATGATACTCCCGTACAATCATAAATCACCATGGAAAGATCCACGATCTAACCACAGGCGTCTGACCTCGAACCGACACACACACACACACACACACACACACACACACACACACACACACACATACACACACACACACACACACACACACACACACACACACACACACACACACACACACACACACAAAACCCATGGTTCAACCAGGAATGTAAGGTAGCGAAACAACTGAGTAAAAGAACATGGAGAAACTACTGAAATAACAGAACACCAGAGAGCAGGGGGAGGTACCAGAGGGCCAGAAATGAGTACATCAGAGTGAGGAGGGAAGCAGAGAGACAGTTTGAAAATGACATCGCGAGTAAAGCCAAGACCCAACCAAAGCTGCTCCACAGCCATATCAGGAGGAAAACAGCAGTGAAGGAACAAGTGATGAAGCTGCGGAAAGGGGAGAACAGATACACAGAGAATGACAAGGAGGTGTGTGAAGAACTCAACAAGAGATTCCAGGAGGTCTTCACAATAGAACAAGGAGAAGCCCCTGCACTAAATGAGGAGGCGGCAACCTTGGAAACCTTGGAGGAATTTGACCTCACCAGTGATGAGGTCAAAAGGTGTCTGCTGGAGCTAGATGTGACAAAGGCTGTTGGGCCTGATAGAATCTCACCATGGATACTAAAGGAAGGTGCAGAAGCACTAAGTGTGCCACTCTCTATGGTGTATAACAGGTCACTGGAAACAGGAGACTTACCAGAAAGTTGGAAGACAGCTAACGTGGTCCCAATATACAAAAAGGGTGACAGGCAAGAGGCACTGAATTACAGGCCAGTTTCCTTAACTTGTATACCATGCAAGGTGCTGGAGAAGATCGTGAGGAAAAGGCTTGTAGAGCATCTGGAGGGAAATAACTTTGTAACGCACCACCAACATGGGTTCAGAGATGGTAAATCGTGCCTCACAGGTTTAATAGAATTTTATGACCAGGCAACGAAAATTAGGCAGGAAAGAGAAGGGTGGGCCGACTGCATTTTCCTGGATTGCCAAAAAGCCTTTGACACAGTACCCCATAAAAGGCTGTTAAAAAAGTTGGAGCAACAGGCAGGAGGAAAAGGGAAGGTGCTCCAGTGGATAAGGGAGTACTTAAGCAACAGGAAACAGCGAGTAACGGTGAGGGGGAAGACATCAGAGTGGCGAGATGTCACCAGCGGAGTCCCACAGGGCTCAGTACTTGGACCCATCCTGTTTCTAATATATGTGAACGATCTTCCAGAGGGTATAGACTCATTCCTCTCGATGTTTGCTGATGCAAAAATTATGAGAAGAATCAAGACGGATGAAGATAGACAGAGACTACAGGATGACCTGGATAAACTGGAGGAATGGTCTAGAAAATGGCTGTTGAAGTTCAACTCTGGAAAGTGTAAGGTGATGAAATTAGGCGAAGGGAGCAGGAGGCTGAACACAAGGTATCATCTGGGAGGGGAAATCCTGCAAGAATCAAATAGAGAGAAGGATCTGGGGGTTGATATCACACCGAACCTGTCCCCAGAGGCCCACATCAAAAGAATATCATCAGCGGCATATGCTAGACTGGCCAACATAAGAACTGCCTTCAGAAACTTGTGTAAGGAATCTTTCAGAACCCTGTATACCACTTATGTAAGACCAATCCTGGAGTATGCAGCTCCAGCCTGGAGTCCATACCTAGTTAAACACAAGACAAAGTTAGAGAAGATTCAGCGGTATGCCACCAGGCTCGTCCCGGAACTGAGAGGATTGAGCTACGAGGAAAGGCTAAAGGAGCTGAACCTCACATCCCTGGAAAACAGAAGAGTAAGGGGAGACATGATAACCACCTACAAAATTCTCAGGGGAATTGACAGGGTGGACAAAGACAAACTCTTCAGCACGGGTGGGACACGAACAAGGGGACACAGGTGGAAACTTAGTACCCAGATGAGCCACAGAGACGTAAGAAAGAATTTTTTCAGTGTCAGAGTAGTTAATAAATGGAATGCACTAGGAAGTGATGTGGTGGAGGCTGACTCCATACACAGTTTCAAATGTAGATATGATAGAGCCCAGTAGGCTCAGGAATCTGTACACCAGTTGATTGACAGTTGAGAGGCGGGACCAAAGAGCCAAAGCTCAACCCCCGCAAGCACAATTAGGTGAGTACAATTAGGTGAGTACACACACACACACAGACATCTACTTGTATAAAAAATCAAATGAAAACTGACTTTTGTATGGATTCGTCATCACCAGGAAAACTTTGATGCCTATAACAGTGTTGAAGGGGGTCCCAAAACAGAGGAAATGTTGCACACACTGCAACTTCCGCCTCTCAGCATCCATGCCAAGTCTCTCCCGCCCCGGCAGTCTGTTCCAGCCGTCAGAGCCAAGCCGTTTCGTGGCCTAGAGAGCAACCTGCATCTGCCCTCTCGCCTTATTTACACAGCAAGCTGCTCATTTGCAGATGGTGGCGGTTCCACAAATACCCCGGCTGGTGCTCGAGTTTTAGGTCGGTCTGGCTGCTTCCAGGAATTACGAGGCGTGCATTTGCCTTCTGCAAGCGTAATTATGCATTCGTGAAAGATAGAGCGTCCCACTTGTGAATGCTCAGTGTGTGTTTGTTCGTGCTTGGTGTGTGTCTGTTTGGTTTGTAATTGTATATTAGTCTGTTTATGTGTGCGAGACAGAGAGAACAGATGCATTCTTTACGTGCTTATGTGTTTTTTTGTATGCGTATAGATTATTATATTTCGTGAGTGTTCACGCACCGGCACTCACGAATAAAGGCGTTGAGCACCATGAACCTATGAAATGTTAACCAACAACCCCCACTTAAGGTGGAGTTGTTGTTTAACTTCCACAACATTCGGCTTTACGGCACTCTCATCCTAGACTGTTCACATATATCCGGGTTATATACCGTTGATGTACCCGTTACGCCCTACCCGCTGCCATGTGGCACCCGAGGCCGTTGACACTCCTGTGGCACCCGAGGCCGTTGACACTCCTGTGGCTCCCGAGGCTCTGTTGGCACTCCTGTGGCACCCGAGGCCGTTGGCACTCCTGTAGCACCCGAGGCCGTTGACACTCCTGTGGCACCCGAGGCTGTTGGCACTCCTGTGGCTCCCGAGGCTCTGTTGGCACCAAAGGCTCTATTGGCACTCCTGTGACACCAAAGGCTCTATTGGCACTCCTGTGGCACCAAAGGCTCTATTGGCACTCCTGTGACACCAAAAGCTCTTTTGGCACTGCTGTGGCACCAAAGGCTCTATTGGCACTCCTGTGACACCAAAGGCTCTATTGGCACTCCTGTGACACCAAAGACTCCATTGGCACTTCTGTGGCACCAAAGGCTCTGTTGGCACTGCTGTGGCACCCGAGGCTGTTGGCACTTCTGTGGCACCAAAGGCTCTGTTGGCACTTCTGTGGCACCAAAGGCTCTGTTGGCACTGCTGTGGCACCCGAGGCTGTTGGCACTTCTGTGGCACCAAAGGCTCTGTTGGCACTCCTGTGGCACCAAAGGCTCTGTTGGCACTGCTGTGGCACCCGAGGCTGTTGGCACTTCTGTGGCACCAAAGGCTCTGTTGGCACTTCTGTGGCACCAAAGGCTCTGTTGGCACTGCTGTGGCACCCGAGGCTGTTGGCACTTCTGTGGCACCAAAGGCTCTGTTGGCACTCCTGTGGCACCAAAGGCTCTGTTGGCACTGCTGTGGCACCCGAGGCCGTTGGCACTCGTGTCATATTCTCTGCGAGAACACGTCGACTGACTCTGGGAGGGGCGAAGATTGTTGCTCCTGAGCGTGGGTAAGGTCCTAAGATGTCCTCAGGTCGAGGGTAAACGGTTGGCCGAGCGTCTCTTGCGTGGGTTTCCTCACTTCTCACACTCTGGCGTGTCTCACCTCACCCGTGACCTCACCAGCCCCTCGGCCATCACATGTTACCCCTTGCTTTACCCTCTTGACGCGGTAAGAACCAGTTAGATCAACACCACCATCAGCCCCGCGCGGCTGAGAACGGCTAGAGAAGACAGCTTTGGATATTTTATGCTCTCATCATCCTTTTTCCCCCTTACCCCCTCCCCTCTCTCTCTCTCTCTCTCTCTCTCTCTCTCTCTCTCTCTCTCTCTCTCTCTCTCTCTCTCTCTCTCTCTCTCTCTCTCTGTGCCAGTGTGTTCACAGGAGACTCATTACACAATAATAAGTTACAGCCTCAAGATTTGTCGGATATCTGCCCGTCCCGGGGACTGTGTCAGCGACGGAATACTGCTCACGCTGGCAAGTGTCCACAATTGATAAATGCTCTCCTGCTGAATATGTTTCATTCGCTTGGGCCGTCGGAGCCTCGAACACCGGACCATCGAGCTGTACCGTGCGGCTCTGACCACAACACTTGTTATACGGGTGCGTCTCAGAGAGACACCTGAGATTTTAAGCCTGTGCTTTAATTCACTTAAAGACGCTTAGCTTGCTTTGTTTTGCGTTAACTTTTTAGAGTTCAAGAAAATCTTGAACTAACTTTAGAGGAAGTGTTGGTGCTGAACGCCAGTTGGGCTGGAATGTACTGCAAGACAATGGCGATGATTTGAAACAAAACGCCAACCAATCAGCAAGGCTCCGTTTGAAAAAGCCATTGGGAACTCATAAACTTGGAGCTCAGCCAATGGGAGCGTGCGGTAGAGGACGGGGTTGCCCCGCCCACAGAGAGGTCTAGAAGTTAGGTAAGTGGCCAGACACGCAACAGACATACACCGCCGCTGTTGTGAGGCGGGGAATATTGCTTGGGTAACTTACAATTGTCAGGTTGAAGGAAGCATCCAGCAGGGAATAGACGATGGCCTTTCCTTCTCTTTCTACAGAAAAACCAAAAGGTTACTGGCCTGGAAATTCAACACGTTCTCTCCTGATACTTACGTTAAAAATGCGCTGTAATATTAACAATTAAAACACCATATTGACGTTATCTGTATATCAGCGTCAATAGGTAAGGTGTGGTTGCTTGCGTTCGTATTGGAGAGTTCTGTGATCTCATCAACATGATGTGGAGGAGGAGGCGGAGGCGTGGGGCGGCAAGAGCAAGTATTATTAAATAGCTTCCAATGGAACACGCCAGATTCTCCCACCACCTAATTCAGGACTTTTTTCCCGGATTAACCATTCCGCTAAGAATGCAACTTCTTATAAGAACTTAAAGCGCCTTAATATTTAATGATTTTAATCTATAGGTGTCGCTAGGTTAGGCGGGTAGCGTGTGTGTGTTCGTCACAGTTTCCGGCTGCTTGCTTGGGGGCGGAGTGATAACTTGAGGGCTGGGGTGTGGGAGCTGGAGCCTGGCCACACTACCGGCCCGTACCACCGGGATCACCAGGCCTTGTTTCTGGTCACGGTGGTTCGTGGTGCCTCACCAACCTTATTATTCAAGGTTGTTAAACAGACAATGATTTTGGTCATTTGGGTTGTAACTTGATCAAGTGAATTGAGCAGTTTTCTCTAGGAGTAACTTTATTGTGCAGTGTGCTAACAATTGGATCTGCAGTGATGGTAACAATGGTCCCCAGGACTATATGCAACTGAAAACTCACACCCCAGAAGTGACTCGAACCCATACTGCCAGGAGCACTCGGCTGGCGTACAGGATCCCTTAACCGCTCGACCAACAGAGTGCTCCTGGCAGTATGGGTTCTATATAATATATATATATATATATATATATATATATATATATATATATATATATATATATATATATATGTATGTCGTACCTAGTAGCCAGAACGCACTTCTCAGCCTACTATGCAAGGCCCGATTTGCCTAATAAGCCAAGTTTTCCTGAATTAATATATTTTCTCTAATTTTTTTCTTATGAAATGATAAAACTACCCATTTCATTATGTATGAGGTCAATTTTTTTTATTTGAGTTAAAATTAACGTAGATATATGACCGAATCTAACCAACCCTACCTAACCTAACCTATCTTTATAGGTTAAGTTAGGTTACGTAGCCGAAAAAGGTAGGTTAGGTTAGGTAGGCTAGGTAGTCGAAAAAACATTAATTCATGAAAACTTGGCTTATTAGGCAAATCGGGCCTTGCATAGTAGGCTGAGAAGTGCGTTCTGGCTACTAGGTACGACATATACATATATATATATATATATATGCGTCAAGCTTGAAGAGGTCTCCGAGTTAACATGGTTCAGAAAACATTTTACCCCTGAAGGATTCGAACCCGGAGAGCCAGGGGCTCCATGCCCCTTGGCGAGTCCAGTGCTTGTGTGTGTGTGTTAATTTTACTCACTAAACAAAATATCGCAATTAAAGCTTCGTAAATTAAATTATCATATGAATTAATTTCGACGTTCCATACAAAGGTCATCTGTTATTGAACACCAAGGAGGGTATGAGTGTTCCACACACGTCAGTGCCATGATAGGTATGATTGTTCCACACACGTCAGTGCCATCTTCAATCCCCGACCGTCCAAGTACTTGGGCACCATTCCTTCCACTCGTCCTATCTCAAATCCTTATCCTGACCCCTTCCCAGTGGTGTATAGTCATATTGGCGTAGTGCTTTCTCCTGAGAATTACCTTACCTTATCTCAAGAGAGTTTACATCCTACTACAATACGGTGTCCCAAACTATACAAAATTATCCAAGTTAGTTTCACTAATTATAAGACAGTGTTTAAGAATAGGAGTAAAGTTGTTATTACAAATGTCTACAAGCATCCTACTGCCCTTTATTATATGCATTACCTCTTTTCTTTTAGATCCCAAATAATTATTATTTTGTTTCATCATTTTCACTTGTGAGGTGAGCATTACTATCCTGGCAGGTGGTGTGCCAATCTCACATTAATAAAACAAAAAGAGAAAATATAAGTAAAGCTGCCAAGTCCTTTACGGTTTACAGTTCAGGCCAAAAACTAGAGAATAAAAATTTTAAGTAATTTGTTTGTTATATTAAATGTTTAATTTTACACTAAAAAAATAGAAACGATTAATGACAAGAACCCCTTAACCACTTGGCTTAACACAAGCAAAAAGAAAATATATACAAGTGAATGTAGGCTACTGACAAAAAGGTGAATGTGACACTATTCAATGTGATCTGAATGTCGTCCGCAACCCGTTAGTAAGAACGTCAGGGCAAGGGAAGACACAAGCGACCTGAGAGAGCACCAGGAGGCTTCTGATTCACCTCAACCCTTGCCAGGGCTATATATACCGGTGGTGACGTCATACTGGCGCGAAGCTGGGTCCGTGAATGAGGAACCGGCAAGAGAAGTGGTTGTTTGCTGGTGGTAACTAGCACTGGCGGGTTGTGGGTGCACGTCTCTCGTGTAAGATAGGGTGTTGGGGGGGGGAGAAGGAGAGCCTAGACAAAACGTTTTTGGCACGTATTGTTGGTGATTCTTGATGTTGAAGGATAAGGTAGAAGCTTGCTGATTTTGAAGATATAAGGATCAGACAGAATCCACTGCCTGTTATCCTCTTATGGTTATCCTCTGTGCACGGGATAACCGTAACACACTACTGTTTCATGTGTCTGTATTCTGTTGTTAGGTTGAGAACCTTGCAGGTGTCAACAGCACTGAGCTGCATCTGTCAATTTTCAATTCATTTAAAAATGGTTGTTTGATGTCCTGGTGGGAAGTTTACCCGGTTGATAGGATGGATCACCCCGACTCAGTGATCTGGTGACTGGTGGTGATGTACACTGCTCACGCTCTCACCATTTGTCATCCACACCTTCACATCTCTCCTCTCCCTCCCAGCCTCCCGTGTCTGCTTCCGACCCACACTCACTCTCCCACACCATCCCACACGACGATCTCCCTCTCCCACTCGGACTTCAGGCTCTGCACCCCCCCCCCCCCCCACCAACACAAGCCAGATCCCCACCCCCACCAGCCACACACCCAGCCACACCCCCACCAGCCACACCCCCAGCCACATCAAAGTGTTGCTGTCACCTCCGAGGAAAGAATTTGGAGAAGAACTAAGGGAAAGAGAGGGCCGGGGGTAAAGGGGTAAGTGTGGAAGACAAGGCAGATACGGCAGTAGAACAGGAAGGCGGAAGTCCAAACAGGAGTTAGTGGAGGAACGAGAGGAAAGATGTGAGAGGACAAACTGAGGAAGAGAAGAAAAGGGGAAAAATACAAGTATAACGCAGGTAAAGTGGAAAAGGGGAAAAGGGTACTTTGGAAGGAGAATGGAAAGAGGGAAGGGAGGAAGTGAAGGAAGGAAGTGAAGGGAGGAAGGGAAGGGAGGAAGGGAACGGGAGGAAGGGGAGGAAGGGAAGGGAGGAGACTGACACAGTGATACACAAATATCGAAAACGAATTTCCACATAACTGGAAATTGTCGCTCATGTGTCCGCAGGATGGGTTCCTCCTGTGTCCTCATGGTGGTGTCCTCATAGTGGTGTCCTCATGGTGGTGTCCTCATGGTGGTGTCCTCACGGTGGTGTCCTCACGGTGGTGTCCTCACAGTGGTGTCCTCGCGGTGGTGTCCTCACGGTGGTTTCCTCATGGTGGTGTCCTCAACTGGTGTCCTCATGGTGGTGTCCTCATGGTGGTGTCCTCACGGTGGTGTCCTCATGGTGGTGTCCTCACGGTGGTGTCCTCATGGTGGTGTCCTCATGGTGGTGTCCTCACGGTGGTGTCCGCAGGATGGGTTCCTCCTGTGTCCTCATGGTGGTGTCCTCATGGTGGTGTCCTCATGGTGGTGTCCTCATGGTGGTGTCCTCACGGTGGTGTCCTCACGGTGGTGTCCTCACAGTGGTGTCCTCACGGTGGTGTCCTCACGGTGGTGTCCTCACAGTGGTGTCCTCACGGTGGTGTCCTCACGGTGGTTTCCTCATGGTGGTGTCCTCAACTGGTGTCCTCATGGTGGTGTCCTCATGGTGGTGTCCTCACGGTGGTGTCCTCATGGTGGTGTCCTCACGGTGGTGTCCTCATGGTGGTGTCCTCATGGTGGTGTCCTCACGGTGGTGTCCGCAGGATGGGTTCCTCCTGTGTCCTCATGGTGGTGTCCTCATGGTGGTGTCCTCATGGTGGTGTCCTCACGGTGGTGTCCTCATGGTGGTGTCCTCATAGTGGTGTCTGCAGGATGGGTTCCTCCTGTGTCCTCATGGTGGTGTCCTCATGGTGGTGTCCTCACGGTGGTGTCCTCACGGTGGTGTCCTCATGGTGGTGTCCTCATGGTGGTGTCCTCATGGCGGTGTCCTCATGGCGGTGTCCTCATGACAGTGTCCTCACAGTGGTGTCCTCATGGTGGTGTCCGCAGGATGGGATCCTCCTGTGTCCTCATGGTGGGGTCCTCACGGTGGTGTCCTCATGATGGTGTCCTCACGGTGGTGTCCTCATAGTGGTGTCCTCACGGTGGTGTCCTCATGGTGGTGTCCTCATGGTGGTGTCCTCATGGCGGTGTCCTCATGGCGGTGTCCTCATGACAGTGTCCTCACAGTGGTGTCCTCACGGTGGTGTCCGCAGGATGGGATCCTCCTGTGTCCTCATGGTGGTGTCCTCATGGTGGTGTCCTCATGGTGGTGTCCTCACGGTGGTGTCCTCATGGTGGTGTCCTCATGGTGGTGTCCTCATGGCGGTGTCCTCATGACAGTGTCCTCACAGTGGTGTCCTCATGGTGGTGTCCTCATGGTGGTGTCCTCATGGTGGTGTCCTCACGGTGGTGTCCTCACGGTGGTGTCTTCATGGTGGTGTCCTCATGGCGGTGTCCTCATGACAGTGTCCTCACAGTGGTGTCCTCACGGTGGTGTCCTCATGGTGGTGTCCTCATGGTGGTGTCCTCACGGTGGTGTCTTCATGGTGGTGTCCTCACGGTGGTGTCCTCATGGCGGTGTCCTCATGGTGGTGTCCTCATGGCGTTGTCCTCATGGTGGTGTCCTCACGGTGGTGTCCTCATGGTGGTGTCCTCATGACAGTGTCCTCACAGTGGTGTCCTCATGGTGGTGTCCTCATGGTGGTGTCCTCATGGTGGTGTCCTCATGACAGTGTCCTCACAGTGGTGTCCTCACGGTGGTGTCCTCATGGTGGTGTCCTCATGGTGGTGTTCTCACGGTGGTGTCCTCATGGTGGTGTCCTCACGTTGGTGTCCTCATGGCGGTGTCCTCATGGTGGTGTCCTCATGGCGGTGTCCTCATGGTGGTGTCCTCACGGTGGTGTCCTCATGGTGGTGTCCTCATGACAGTGTCCTCACGGTGGTGTCCTCATGACATTGTCCTCACAGTAGTGTCCTCACGGTGGTGTCCTCTCGGTGGTGTCCTCATGGTGGTGTCCTCATGACAGTGTCCTCATGGTGGTGTCCTCATGGTTGTGTCCTCATGGTGGTGTCCTCACGGTGGTGTCCTCATGGTGGTGTCCTCATGACAGTGTCCTCACGGTGGTGTCCTCATGGTGGTGTCCTCATGGTGGTGTCCTCATGGTGGTGTCCTCACGGTGGTGTCCTCATGGTGGTGTCCTCATGGTGGTGTCCTCATGGCGGTGTCCTCATGGTGGTGTCCTCATGGTGGTGTCATCTCGGTGGTGTCCTCACGGTGGTGTCCTCATGACAGTGTCCTCACGGTGGTGTCCTCACGGTGGTGTCCTCATGACAGTGTCCTCACGGTGGTGTCCTTATGGTGGTGTCATCATGGTGGTGTCCTCACGGTGGTGTCCTCATGACAGTGTCCTCACGGTGGTGTCCTCATGGTGGTGTCCTCATGGTGGTGTCCTCACGGTGGAGTCCTCATGGTGGTGTCCTCACGGTGGTGTCCTCATGACAGTGTCCTCACGGTGGTGTCCTCATGGTGGTGTCCTCATGGTGGTGTCCTCACGGTGGTGTCCTCACGGTGGTGTCCTAATGGTGGTGTCCTCATGGTGGTGTCCTCATGACATTGTCCTCACAGTGGTGTCCTCACGGTGGTGTCCTCATGGTGGTGTCCTCATGGTGGTGTCCTCACGGTGATGTCCTCATGACAGTGTCCTCACGGTGGTGTTCTCATGGTGGTGTCCTCATGGTGGTGTCCTCACGGTGGTGTCCTCATGACAGTGTCCTCACGGTGGTGTCCTCATGGTGGTGTCCTCATGGTGGTGTCCTCACGGTGGTGTCCTCATAGTGGTGTCCTCATGGCGATGTCCTCATGGTGGTGTCCTCATGACAGTGTCCTCACAGTGGTGTCCTCATGGTGGTGTCCGCAGGATGGGATCCTCCTGTGTCCTCATGGTGGTGTCCTCATGACAGTGTCCTCACAGTGGTGTCCTCATGGTGGTGTCCGCAGGATGGGATCCTCCTGTGTCCTCATGGTGGTGTCCTCACGGTGGTGTCCTCATGATGGTGTCCTCACGGTGGTGTCCTCATAGTGGTGTCCTCACGGTGGTGTCCTCATGGTGGTGTCCTCATGGTGGTGTCCTCATTACGGTGTCCTCATGGCGGTGTCCTCATGACAGTGTCCTCACAGTGGTGTCCTCACGGTGGTGTCCGCAGGATGGGATCCTCCTGTGTCCTCATGGTGGTGTCCTCATGGTGGTGTCCTCATGGTGGTGTCCTCACAGTGGTGTCCTCATGGTGGTGTCCTCATGGTGGTGTCCTCATAGCGGTGTCCTCATGACAGTGTCCTCACAGTGGTGTCCTCATGGTGGTGTCCTCATGGTGGTGTCCTCACGGTGGTGTCCTCACGGTGGTGTCTTCATGGTGGTGTCCTCATGGCGGTGTCCTCATGACAGTGTCCTCACAGTGGTGTCCTCACGGTGGTGTCCTCATGGTGGTGTCCTCATGGTGGTTTCCTCACGGTGGTGTCCTCATGGCGGTGTCCTCATGGTGGTGTCCTCATGGCGGTGTCCTCATGGTGGTGTCCTCACGGTGGTGTCCTCATGGTGGTGTCCTCATGACAGTGTCCTCACGGTGGTGTCCTCACGGTGGTGTCCTCATGGTGGTGTCCTCATGGTGGTGTCCTCATGGTGGTGTCCTCATGACAGTGTCCTCACAGTGGTGTCCTCATGACATTGTCCTCACAGTGGTGTCCTCACGGTGGTGTCCTCTCGGTGGTGTCCTCATCGTGGTGTCCTCATGACAGTGTCCTCATGGTGGTGTCCTCATGGTGGTGTCCTCACGGTGGTGTCCTCACGGTGGTGTCCTCATGGTGGTGTCCTCATGACAGTGTCCTCACGGTCGTGTCCTCATGGTGGTGTCCTCATGGTGGTGTCCTCATGGTGGTGTCCTCACGGTGGTGTCCTCATGGTGGTGTCCTCATGGTGGTGTCCTCATGGCGGTGTCCTCATGGTGGTGTCCTCATGGTGGTGTCCTCTCGGTGGTGTCCTCATGGTGGTGTCCTCACGGTGGTGTCCTAATGGTGGTGTCCTCATGGTGGTGTCCTCATGACAGTGTCCTCATGGTGGTGTTCTCATGGTGGTGTCCTCATGGTGGTGTCCTCATGGTGGTGTCCTTACGGTGGTGTCCTCATGGTGGTGTCCTCATGACAGTGTCCTCACGGTGGTGTCCTCATGGTGGTGTTCTCATGGTGGTGTCCTCATGGTGGTGTCCTCACAGTGGTGTCCTCACGGTGGTGTCCTCATGGTGGTGTCCTCATGGTGGTGTCCTCATGGCGGTGTCCTCATGGTGGTGTCCTCATGGTGGTGTCTTTTCGGTGGTGTCCTCATGGTGGTGTCCTCACGGTGGTGTCCTAATGGTGGTGTCCTCATGGTGGTGTCCTCATGACATTGTCCTCACAGTGGTGTCCTCACGGTGGTGTCCTCTCGGTGGTGTCCTCATGATGGTGTCCTCTCGGTGGTGTCCTCACGGTGGTGTCCTCTCGGTGGTGTCCTCATGGTGGTGTCCTCATGACAGTGTCCTCACGGTGGTGTCCTTATGGTGGTGTCATCATGGTGGTGTCCTCACGGTGGTGTCCTCATGACAGTGTCCTCACGGTGGTGTCCTCATGGTGGTGTCCTCATGGTGGTGTCCTCACGGTGGAGTCCTCATGGTGGTGTCCTCACGGTGGTGTCCTCATGACAGTGTCCTCACAGTGGTGTCCTCATGGTGGTGTCCTCATGGTGGTGTCCTCACGGTGGTGTCCTCACGGTGGTGTCCTCATGGTGGTGTCCTCATGACATTGTCCTCACAGTGGTGTCCTCACGGTGGTGTTCTCATGGTGGTGTCCTCATGGTGGTGTCCTCATGGTGGTGTCCTCACGGTGGTGTCCTCATGGTGGTGTCCTCACGGTGGTGTCCTCACGGTGGTGTCCTCATGGTGGTGTCCTCATGACATTGTCCTCACAGTGGTGTCCTCACGGTGGTGTCCTCATGGTGGTGTCCTCATGGTGGTGTCCTCATGGTGGTGTCCTCATGGTGGTGTCCTCATGACATTGTCCTCACAGTGGTGTCCTCACGGTGGTGTCCTCATGGTGGTGTCCTCATGGTGGTGTCCTCACGGTGATGTCCTCATGACAGTGTCCTCACGGTGGTGTCCTCATGGTGGTGTCCACATGGTGGTGTCCTCATGGCCTTGTCCACATGGCAGTGTCGTCATGGCCTTGTCCACATGGCAGTAACCATGCCTATTTGGCTGCGTATAACGTGAAAATCCCTGATAAACTCTACGGACCAACACACCCATATTTCATTTCTTACGGCATGAAAATCACGCTGTAAGGCTGAGAGGTGGTTACTGGCTGATGTTTCTTAAAGCATTTAACTTAGGTCTACCCTGACCAGCCTATAATATAAACCCTCCATGCCATTTCATGGTCATATGTTAAATAAGGTGTGATTTTCTTTAGAATTTTTCGTTATCGTAATAATATATTTTCTGAGAGACTCAAACGGTTGTTTCAGTGATTGTATTATTGTACATGGTGACACTATTTATCTATACTCACTATTTCTCTCTATATAATTCTTACTATATAACTGAGCAGGACGGTAGAGCGCCGGTCTCGCTTCATGCAGGTCGGCGTTCAATCCCCGACCGTCCAGGTGGATGCCACCATGCCTTAACCCCCCCCCCCCTTGGTCCCGTCCCAAATGCTTATTCTGACTCCTTCCAAGTGCTATATGGCCGTAATGGCTTGGCGCTTACTTCTGACAGTTCCCTCCCCCCTTCTTGCATTTAGAAATCCATATGACTCTGACCATATGAAAAATATGTAAATTTCCAGTGATTTTTTACTTCAAGTAAAACATCTTAGACCTCAATTCGAGTGCCGTATATGTCCTCAAAATTGACCTTAGTGGTGTGGAGGAGCTCCCGCCTCCACGCCCTCGTCTGCTCTCAGGAGAATCACGACACCTCGCCCACTGCCTCTGGTCGACTGGGTGGAATACCTTATATCTTGCTGACTTCACGGCATTGCCTGCTCTTATCAGGTGATTCCTTGGAGACGTCTCAGAGAGAGATAAAAGCAGATATAATGGGAACTAGGGCGTGCATGGAGGAGAATAGACCGAGGAAAAAATACTAAAATAAAGGGTAAGACAGCCAATGAGTTATGAAGGAAAAAAGAATAGAAGTAGGATGAAAGGGAGAGGAATTAGAGAGCAGGGAATAGGGATAGGGAAAGGGGGGGGGGGGGGGTGGAAGTGGGGCAAGACAAAAGGGACACAGGACACTGACGAACACTGCACGACACCTTGTCGTGCAGTGTTCGTCAATTAGCACTCCGGGTCTTCGCGTGCTGAATCCCGAGGCTGGAGGCCCCGGGTCTCAGGCGTCCTCCGTAATGACAATATGAACTCACCTCCCGCACACAAATTGCTTTTGCTGGCTCCTGGGTGACGGATCGAGGCTGAGCTGCTGTTAATCAGACTGTCTAGCTTTCAGTGTGGAGTGAAGTGGAGGTGTGTGTGTGTGTGTGTGTGTGTGTGTGTGTGTGTGTGTGTGTGTGTGTGTGTGTGTGTGTGTGTGTGTGTGTGTGTGTGTGTGTGTGTGTGTGTGTGTGTTTACTCACCTATTTGTACTCACCTATTTGTGCATGCGGGGGGTTGAACTTTGGCTCATTGGTTCCCGCCTCTCAACCGTGTCAATCAACTGGTGTTCAGATTCCCGAGTCTACTGGGCTCTATCATATCTACATTTGAAACTGTGTATGGAGTCAGCCTCCACCACATCACTGCCTAATGCATTCCATCTCTTAACTACTCTGACACTGTAAAAGTTATTTCTAATGTCCCTGTGGCTCATTTGGGTACTCAGTTTCCACCTGTGTCCCCTTTTTCGCGTACCACCAGTGATAAACAGTTTATCCTTATCTACTCTGTCAATTCCCCTGAGGATTTTGTAGGTAGTGATCATGTCACTCCCTTACTCTTCTTTCTTCCAGTGTTGTGAGGTGCATTTTCCCGCAGCCTTACCTCGT
>NC_091153.1:38370159-38375159 GCF_040958095.1 Procambarus clarkii
ACACAGAAATGCCAGGAGGCCGAAGAGAGATTTATACCAACGGTAAAGGGAAAAAATAAGAAGGAATATAATAACCCATGGTATAATAGACAGTGTCAGGAAGCAAAAATGGCCAGCAGGCGGGAGTGGAGGAAGTACAGAAGACAAAGAACAGAGGACAACAGGATCAGATACAACAGAGCTAGGAACGATTACATTACCATAAGACGAACATCGGAAAGGGACTATGAGAACGATATTGCAATCAAAGCGAAAAAACAACCTAAGTTACTACACAGTCATATAAGAAGCAAAATGTCGGTGAACGACCAAGTGACAAGACTAAGGAGGACAGAGGGGGCATATACTGAAAGTGAGAAGGAAATCTGCGAGGCACTGAATGCCAGTTTCCATGGAGTGTTCACTACCGAGCCTGAGCAGCTCCCATTGTTGGAAGGGGTTACCCTAGATGAAAGACTATCAGATATAGAGGTGACAGTAGAGGAGGTAATGAAACAGTTGACAACTCTAGATGCAAATAAAGCAGTTGGACCAGACAAAGTATCACCGTGGATACTAAAAGAAGCAGCACAGGCCCTCGGCGTGCCTCTGGCAATGATTTTTAAAGAGTCACTTATGTCAGGAGAATTGCCCAGTTGCTGGAAGAAGGCAAATGTCGTGCCGATCTTCAAGAAAGGTGATAGGGAGGAGGCACTTAACTATAGACCTGTATCACTGACAAGCATCCCCTGTAAAATACTGGAAAGAATAATTAGGCTACGACTGGTTGCACACCTGGAGAACATTAGGTTTGCGAACAAACATCAACATGGGTTCTGGACAGGGAAATCGTGCCTAACAAACCTTCTGGAATTCTATGATAAAATAACGAGGATAAGACAGGACAGAGATGGTTGGGCAGACTGCATATTTCTGGACTGCCAAAAAGCCTTTGATACAGTACCGCACATGAGACTGCTGTTCAAGCTCGAGAGGCAGGCGGGGGTGGGTGGAAAGGTCCTAGCATGGATAAGGAACTACCTAACAGGAAGGAGCCAAAGAGTTACGGTAAGGGGCAAGAAGTCGGACTGGCGAACAGTAACAAGTGGAGTACCACAAGGATCGGTGCTGGGACCAATTTTATTTCTTGTATATGTTAACGACATGTTTACAGGCGTAGAGTCCTACATGTCGATGTTTGCAAATGACGCAAAGTTGATGAGAAGAGTTGTGACAGATGAGGATTGCAGGATCCTCCAAGAGGACCTGAACAGGTTGCAGAGATGGTCAGAGAAATGGCTACTAGAATTCAACACGAGCAAATGTAAAGTTATGTAAATGGGACTAGGAGATAGGAGACCAAAGGGACAGTGAACAATGAAGGGGAACAGCCTACCTGTAACGACGCGTGAAAGAGACCTGGGGGTGGACGTAACACCTAATCTATCTCCTGAGGCACATATAAATAGGATAACGACAGCAGCGTACTCTACACTGGCAAAAGTTAGAACATCATTCAGAAACCTAAGTAAGGAGGCATTTAGGGCGCTTTACACTGCCTACGTAAGGCCAGTCTTAGAGTATGCCGCCTCATCACGGAGTCCCCATCTGAAGAAGCATATAATGAAACTGCAAAAGGTTCAGAGGTTTGCAACGAGACTCGTCCCAGAGCTACGAGGGATAGGGTATAAGGAGCGCCTGAGGGAACTGTGCCTTACGACACTAGAAAGAAGAAGGGAGAGGGGGGACATGATAGGAACGTATAAGATACTCAGAGGGATTGACAGAATGGACATAGACGAAATGTTCACACGGAATAGTAACAGAACGAGGGGACATGGATGGAAGCTTGAAACTCAGATGAGTCACAGAGATGTTAGGAAGTTTTCTTTTAGCGTGAGAGTAGTGGGAAAATGGAATGCACTTGGGGAACAGGTTGTGGAAGCAAATACTATTCATAATTATTTTAAAACCAGGTATGATAGGGAAATGGGACAGGAGTCATTGCTGTAAACAACCGATGCTCGAAAGGCGGGATCCAAGAGTCAATGCTCGATCCTGCAGACACAACTAGGTGAGTACAACTAGGTGAGCACACACACACACACACACACACACACACACACACACACACACACACACACACACACACACACACACACACACACACACACACACACACACACACACACACACACACACACACACACACACACACACACACACACACACACACACACACACACACATACCGAATCTGTCTCCAGAAGCCCACCTCCAAAGGAAATCATCAGCGGCATATGCTAGATTGGCCAAAATAAGAACTGCCTTTAGAAACTTGTGTAAGGAAACGTTCAGAACCTTGTATACCACCTGTGTCAGACCAATCCTGGAGTATGCAGCTCCAGCCTGGAGTCCTACCTAGTTAAACATAAGATAAAGTTAGAGAAGATTAAGAGGTATGCCACCAGAATAGTCCCGGAACTGAGAGGTATGAGCTACGAGGAAAGGTTAAGGGAGCTGAACCTCACATCCCTGGAAAACAGAAGTGTAAGGAGATACATGATAACCACTTTCAAAATTCTCAGGGGAATTGACAGGGTGGACAAAGACAACCTCTTTAGCACGGGTGGAACACGAACAAGGGCACACAGGTGGAAACTTAGTGCCTAAATCAGCCACAGAAACATTAGAAAGGTTTGTTTCAGTGTCAGACCAGTTACCAAATGGAATGCATTAAGTAGTGATGTGGTGGAGGCAGACTCCATACTAAGTTTCAACTGTAGAGATGACAGAGCCCAGTAGGTTCAGAAATCTGTACACCGATTGATTGATGGTGGAGAGGCGAGACCAAAGAGCCAGAGCTCAACCCCAGTAAGCACAACTAAGTATTTAAGACTAGGTAAGTACACACACACACACACACACTCCCCCCCCCCCCCTCCACACTCACACACGAAGAGGAGCAGAACAACCCCCATATGATATCAAATAATAAACGATCAGGTGTCGAGGTTTACCAAGGAAAGTGGAGAGTTAACGGTGACAGATACATGTCAGATTGGGCCCGGACCAACTGCCAGGCTCTGAAGGCTCCTCCAGACACTGAACTGAATACAATAACAGCGACAGAAGAAGAGACAAAGCACCATCTCCCGGGACTAGATTAAACAAAGACTGAGACCTGTCACCATCTCACATCCAGTACTTTTTAGGATCAGTACTGGTCCTAATGCATAGGATCTCATCAGCACGCTGATGAGATCCTATGCATATAGGATCATTCCTGTACTCTCGTACATCGCATTTTGATGTGTGAATCCCAACAGTGAAAATATAATGTACTATTAATAATAGCGACTCCCAAATTGGAGAGCTGTCACGTTTTCTGTTCGTGCGTACTTGGTTAGGTTAGGTTCGGGTAATTTTGTAAATAAAAAATTTGAGGCGTAATAGCTTGAGAGGCCGCGGGCTGCAGTGTCATCTCCAGTAAATTAGTGGTGATGTGGTGGAGGATCACGTGTTGTGGTGGAGGTTCACGTGTTGTGGTGGAGCGTCACGTGTTGTGGTGGAGGTTCACGTGTTGTGGTGGAGCGTCACGTGTTGTGGTGGAGGATCACGTGTTGTGGTGGAGGATCACGTGTTGTGGTGGAGCGTCACGTGTTGTGGTGGAGCATCACGTGTTGTGGTGTAAGATAACGTGTTGTGGTGGAGCGTCATGTGTTGTGGTAGAGCGTCACGTGTTGTGGTGGAGCGTCACGTGTTGTGGTAGAGCGTCACGTGTTGTGGTGGAGCGTCACGTGTTGTGGTGGAGCGCACGTGTTGTGGTGGAGGATCACGTGTTGTGGTGGAGCGTCACGTGTTGTGGTGGAGCGTCACGTGTTGTGGTGGAGCGTCACGTGTTGTGGTGGAGCGTCACGTGTTGTGGTGGAGCGTCACGTGTTGTGGTGGAGCGTCACGTGTTGTGGTGGAGCGTCACGTGTTGTGGTGGAGAGTCACGTGTTGTGGTGGAGCGTCACGTGTTGTGGTGTAGGATAACGTGTTGTGGTGGAGGATCACGTGTTGTGGTGGAGGATCACGTGTTGTGGTGGAGCGTCACGTGTTGTGGTGGAGCGTCACGTGTTGTGGTGGAGCGTCACGTGTTGTGGTGGAGGATCACGTGTTGTGGTGGAGGATCACTTGTTGTGGTGGAGCGTCACGTGTTGTGGTGGAGCGTCACGTGTTGTGGTGAAGGGTCACGTGTTGTGGTGGAGGATCACGTGTTGTGGTGAAGGGTCACGTGTTGTGGTGGAGCGTCACGTGTTGTGGTGGAGCGTCACGTGTTGTGGTGGAGCGTCACGTGTTATGGTGGAGAGTCACGTGTTGTGGTGGAGCGTCACGTGTTGTGGTGTAGGATAAAGTGTTGTGGTGGAGGATCACGTGTTGTGGTGGAGGATCACGTGTTGTGGTGGAGCGTCACGTGTTGTGGTGGAGCGTCACGTGTTGTGGTGGAGCGTCACGTGTTGTGGTGGAGGATCACGTGTTGTGGTGGAGGATCACTTGTTGTGGTGGAGCGTCACGTGTTGTGGTGGAGCGTCACGTGTTGTGGTGAAGGGTCACGTGTTGTGGTGGAGGATCACGTGTTGTGGTGAAGGGTCACGTGTTGTGGTGGAGGATCACGTGTTGTGATGGAGCGTCACGTGTTGTGGTGGAGCGTCACGTGTTGTGGTGATGGGTCACGTGTTGTGATGGAGCGTCACGTGTTGTGGTGGATCGTCACGTGTTGTGGTGAAGCACGTGATGGAGCGTCGCGTGATGTGATGGATTGATGGGACGAGGGAAGGGGGGAAGGATGGGTGTCCAACCACTTATGGACGGTCGGGGATTGAATGCTGACCTTCATGAAGGTAACCCGTCACTCTACCGTCCAGCCCCAAGTGGCTGGGAGTGGCCATAGACATTACCATAAGTATACACGCAGCTGGAATATTAAACAAGGTAAAACATCTAAAATATTCATCTGATAAAACTTGTATGAAAAA
>NC_091153.1:38377659-38462659 GCF_040958095.1 Procambarus clarkii
GTCTGCTCGCTCCCTCACACTGTGCTTAACTGTTGAAGTAGAGGAGGAGCAGTGTTTCTTGAGGCTCTCGTGGTTCACTTGGGTCTCTGAACTTCCATTTCTGGCCTCGAGTTCTCGTGTTGTTCATATTGTGTCTCTGGTGCTGGTATTGTTCATACTGAGCATGCCCGCTGTGTTATTGTTCATACTGAACGTCTGGGGTCATTTTTTTATACTAGCAAGCCACTAAACATTCTTGCATGTCATCCATCTCACCTCTCGTTCCCAGGACTGTGAGGTTCTGATCCCTCAATGTTTCCTCACACCTGAATCTTTCCTCACATCCCAGGCCCCTCATCTTTCCTCAAATCTCATTTCCTCTCAGTTTTTCCTCACACAAGTCTCTCTTCTGAGACCATCACTGTAACAAGTGTTTGAACTTTAATTTTCGTGTTTTTTTTTTTTTTAAGCGAGTTCTCCATGTAGGAAGTGTTCCGTTTTCTAACATGTTGTTCTCATGTTGACGAGTTAAGTACACGTCGTCAAGCAACCCGTCCTCCTACTAGAACGTCGCATTTTGACGTATACTCGACCTAAAACTAAAAATCGTCGGACTAGAAAATAGAAGCGGCTGTCGAAATTGACCTACTGTCCAGGATAGTAAAATTAAGATCTTACCTATCCTAATCTTCCTAACATTTCTAATATACCCTTTCTAGCCTAACCAGTATGTGGTGTAGAGGATGATGTGTTCGTAACGCGATCGTTGACAAATAAGCAGAGTGTGGCAGTAACTGGTTGGGTGACCGCCCTTGGACGGGGCGATAACATTGTTGTGTACCTGATTCTCTTGGTTTACTTCTCTCGGTCTCAGAACCCTGCGTTTGTCGAGAAGAAAATGTGGATACTCATTTTTGAGCAATGAGGCGGAATCGCACTCACGTCTCTGGCGGTGGTGTTTAGAGACGCGAGTTTAATCCCACCGCATTACTCCAAAAGAATCTCATAGACGTATACCACCCAATTGTGACTTATTTTCGCCTTGCTTTCCATTCTGCACTTTGCGTTTATGTTCAATAACAACAGTGAAAGGCTAGAGACATACGGCCTGAGAGACGGGGACCCAGGAGATAGAGCTCGATCCTCGCGGGTACAGGTCGGTGAGTAAGCACGAACCTCTCTTTTCGGCCTCATACCTCACGCCTTTCTCATCACTTGGGAGGAGGGACAATGAATGCCGATAAAAGATAACTCCAAATACCTTCGTTTTTTCTTTTTTCTCTCCCCCACCCGCGGGAATGTGGGAGTGGAGATGAGGCGCTGCTCTCTCTCTACTTTCACCGGTGGAATGAGGAAGCTCTCTCTTGTTTTTTTTTACTTTCACTCATAGGAT
This sequence comes from Procambarus clarkii, assembly GCF_040958095.1. Taxonomy (NCBI): domain Eukaryota; kingdom Metazoa; phylum Arthropoda; class Malacostraca; order Decapoda; family Cambaridae; genus Procambarus; species Procambarus clarkii. The sequence goes on from NC_091153.1 coordinate 38,379,032, forward strand.
GAGATTAGAGGTAACTTGGAATGAGAAACTATTTTCCCTACTTTCACTTGCTGGCTGGATGAAATGAGAAAGTTCTTTCTTTCACGGGCGAGACGAAGAGCTACTTTCCCTTTTTATATGGGCGAAATAATGCGCTTCTTTCATTGCTTTCATTTATAGGATATGAAGGTAGATTCCCTCTCTCTATCTCGCAGGAAGGGATGAGGTTAGTTTACCTGCTCCATCTCTCTGGATGAAGGAAATGGAACTGTGAGGTGAAAGAACCAAGCAATTTCTACTATATAACACTTGGAAGGTGTCAGGATAAGGATTTGGGAAGGGATGGGGGTAAGGATTGGTGTCCAACCCCTTATGGACATTCGGGGAGTTAACGCCGACCTGCATGAAACGAGACCCTCTCTCTACCGTCCAGCTCAAGTGGTTGGGCATGACGCATTACTTTCCCAATTTTCTCTCACTGGTTATGTCTTTTACCTCATCCTATTATGTGGTAAAACAAGTAAAGCAATTATTGTTTTCTTTTTGTGTAAATAAGGTTAAGTATGAAGTGTTGTTGATTGGGCAGCAAGGTATGAAGGGAGAATGTGTTGGAAATTTTCCAACACTAATACATCATTTCTTGTATTATAATACATCATTATTGTATTAACTCATACTAATTACTAACACTACTAATATGTAGAATATATACAAATAATGTTTCTATTACGAAGCAATATATGTGCCAAATTCTTCCTAGTGAGAGTGACGACGTGAGGAACGACAGACTAAAACATAATTCCCTCCACTTTTAGTTTGCATCTAAACAGAGTTTAGTTACTTACAAACCTTTACTATTGGTAATCGTTTATTTCATTGATTATTTACATAGCATATTATTGCTTACTGAACTCGTTCATTTAGGTGTGTTAATAACGACAGTGGAAATTATTATAGTATAAAACGATTTATATAAAATTTCTTAATGCAGTCTTAATAAGCTGACTTGCATTGTGCAAAAATATATTGCACCTTAATACATTTATTAGTGACATAAGCACTTGTCACCAGTCCTTACTTCCCTGATTAATTATAAGTAAAATAGAATACTTTAAGCTCGAGAATACTTTGAGCGGACTGCGCATGCGTATCGCAGCCAGGGAGGGGATGAAGGAGACGCCACTTGTGTGGACGGTGCCATATCAGCGGCGTGTTACCAACGTGCAAGAGAGAAGCGCCATTGCAAGGAACTTGCGTAGTATCTTCAATTTTCGCTCCTACAACCACGAGAGCGATGCCTGGTAAATTTCGACACATCACGGCAGTGTCCAAGGAACTAATCAATTCTCCATCCCATAATTGACGTTTTATCACGGCAGCTGAAGTCGAGGGACCTGGAATCGTTCCTACATCAATGGACACTTGGCCCGGCAACTATTAATAACCTTTCTTGCAACAGTGTGATAGGCTGAACCATTACAACAAAAATCCAGTACGTCTCATCTCTAGCAATATTTATATCTAGCAATTTATATAGGAATATATTATATTAATGTTTGCAGAAGAATTATGCAGTGATAGATATTTTAGGAAGAAATCAGTATGTATCTGTAGTTAGTTACGTAGAAGAGTTCTACATTGTAATTGCCTTTCAGCTGCCGGGTCCACGTCAACCGAGGTGCTAGGCTTCCCCACCTTCACGTGCAACAATTTGTCCGACGCAATACGTCGTAAGTGGAGTGTGGCAACCGATTTCATCTCACTTAATTTTACAGCTAAGCTGTTAATTGTTATTGTAGAGATACTAACCAAAAGAGATACTTTAATGATCTCTTAATGAGATCAATATTACTAACTCTTTATTTTAGTAATATTATTCTATATTATTGTAGTATTTCTGAGGCACATTCGCCTGTAATTACTATTACCTAATTCATTCCATATTCAATTTAATTTACTAACAACCTTAATGAACTGGTGACGAAGCACACTGGTTGCTAGATATATATGAACTTCTAGAAATTCTCCCCCCCCCCATGTTGATACTTGAGGCTTTTAACTTCAAGTATCAACATGGTATCAACATCAACATTTAAAATACAGTCCATTCATTCTCTTTAAGTGATTGTTAAATCATTTTAACATACATAGGCACTGGTTCTATAGTGTAAGTCTTATAATCACTTATATTTGCTTTCCCTCTTTTCTCAAAAGTTGGTGGTCCTTTGATTTATATTCATTCTCATAATTAAATAATTCCATATATGAGTCAAAGCCCCAGATACCCAACAGAATGAGAGTACAGAGTAGTTATCACTTGGCATGATGTTATCACTTAGGATAATGTTATCCAATGTATCAAATGCATCGAATTATGACCATGAAACGTTGCGACTTGCATAAAAATGGACATTTTCTTTTTATGCCTCGGATGGATAAGTTGGGTTTAGGTTCGTAGCGTGTTCGGTTAGGTTAGGAAGTTGGATTTTGCATGTTGTGGCATGCGGAGAGAACAACAGGCTGGATACACATGATCAACAGTCCCCCTTTTCCGTTGTCAGGAACAGAAGCCTTTTGTTTCCATCGAGATTCCCTTAGGTCAACGGTTAATATTCCCCAAGATGATACATCATGAATGTTGCAGCTTCCCTTCTGTTGCTCCTTGTTGATGATGTTGCATCTTCCCTTCTCAACAGTTGACGAACTCTCAGGTTCGTATTCAATGATTTGCGAATAGGTCATTAGGAGAAAAGGAAACGCAACCGTGTATATATATATATATATATATATATATATATATATATATATATATATATATATATATATATATATATATATATATATATATATATATATATATATATATTGGTGTATACTGGCAGCAGGTTTTCTTTCAAACATGTTTCATTGAATATGACCGCATATTCTGTATTTATTATTTTCTGGTTTAGGGCTTCTATCCCTCTAACTATTTTCTTAGCAAGAACATATCGATGCCAACACAGAAGACAATGTCCAACATAACAGGCCAATTACACTGGATTAATCTTTGTGTTTAGATAGGAGATGCCTCGTATGGACCAATAAGCCTTCTGCAGCCCCTATGTTTATCCCTTATGTATCCCCCCCATGTTTTCACCTTCATTGTATTATCACCTGACCTAATGCGGGTATAAAATCAACTAGTATTGTAAGATCTGTTCACTTGAGAATGAACCATGGAGGTTCGAAACGTCGTGCAAATTATACAAATAAGTGTAATACACTCTATAGTAAATCACTTCTTTTCTTCACCTTAAAAGTACGAAAATGAGTTTTGGAGAACTCCTATTTCAATTAAGCCCTGATGCTAAGAAAATAGTTAGAGAGATAGAAGCCCTAAACCAGAAAATAATAAATACAGAATATGCGGTCATATTCAATGAAACATATACATATATATATATATATATATATATATATATATATATATATATATATATATATATATATATATATATATATATATATATATATATATATGCGAACAAGCCTGAATGGTGTGCCCCAAAGAATGAGGTGATTTGGTAAAATGCTATGCCCAAGATTACTATCCGAGTGCCGGCGGTGGGGTGGTTCAAATAGCCTCGGCTATCACCTCATTATGTCCGGTCGTGATGGTCAAGTGGATTAAGGCGTCTTGTACATACCAGTTGCGTTGCTCCTGGGAGTATGGGTTCGAGTCACTTCTGGGGTGTGAGTTTTCAGTTGCATATTGTCCTGGGGACCATTCAGGCTTGTTCGCATTTGTGTTCCTCACGTGTGCCCCAAAGAATGAGGTGATTTGGTAAAATGCTATGCCCAAGATTACTATCCGAGTGCCGGCGGTGGGGTGGTTCAAATAGTCTCGGCTATCACCTCATTATGTCCGGTCGTGATGGTCAAGTGGATTAAGGCGTCTTGTACATACCAGTTGCGTTGCTCCTGGGAGTATGGGTTCGAGTCACTTCTGGGGTGTGAGTTTTCAGTTATATATATATATATATATATATATATATATATATATATATATATATATATATATATATATATATATATATATATATATATATATATATATATGTGTGTGTGTGTGTGTGTGTGTGTGTGTGTGTGTATGTATATATCCTTCCACGGGAATCGAACCCGAGACCATACGGTGATCTTTCTAGCGAGATCACCGCTAGAAAGAGGGTAGGGAGAGTGTTCAGGATTGTAGTGAGGGCGTCGTGGAGCGACATGAGTAAAAATAGCGAGACCCACAGCTGGAGAATTGGAATTATGGAGGAACTCCTGTATTCTCAGTTCTTTCAAAATTCTATTCTGAGTTTCAGGGATATTCATGCTTGTACTTGCTTAATTTTGTTGCTTCCCTGTGGTTATCCGCACAACCTGCTTGATCAGCGCCGAGGTGTACATAGGTGTCAGCCAACGAGGATACACATGTGTAGTCCCACACCAGCTGTCTGCCCCACTTCCCGAGGTATATTGTGATGCTGCGTAAATATACATATATGAAGATAAATGAGAGTGGGCAGCGCCTCCTGGAGTTCTGCTGCCGTCATGATCTCTGCATCACCAATTCCTTCTTCGACACCAAACCCCAGCATAAGGTTTCCTGGAGACACCCAAGGTCTAAGCATTGGCACCAATTCGACCTGGTGCTTACGGGGCATAGCAGTCTGAGAAACGTCAAACTGACCCGCAGCTTCCAGAGCGCAGATTGTAACACAGACCACTCTCTCGTCGTCTGCAGAGAAAAGTTCCCTCAAAATCCACAGAGCAAAGAAGGAGGGAAGACCACGCATTAACGTAAACAAGACCCGTGACCTTCACAAGGTGGAGGAATTCACTGCGGCGCTGGTAAATGCCCTTCCTGTACCACCGTGCGATAGCGCAAGTGAGAGGTGGTCATATCTCAGGGGCACTATTTTCAAAACTGCCATGTCCACCTTTGGTAAGTCAGCAGATTGGTTCGAGGCCAGTGCAGAGGAACTGTTACCCCTCGTAGAGGAAAAGCGACAAGCTCTCTCATCGTACAAGAACCTGCCCTCAGAAAGGAACCTACAGGCTCTCCGTACTACCAGCAGTAGAGCTCAACAAACTGCGAGGCGTTGTGTTAACGATTACTGGCTTCGACTCTGTTTCAGCATCCAGACTGCAGCCACTGTCGGCAACATAAGAGGCATGTATGAAGGGATCAAACAGGCAACAGGCACTACACAAAACAGGACGGCTCCTCTAAAGTCAGCCACCGGAGAGATCATTAAAGATCGTGATCAACAGATGAATTGCTGGGTAGAACATTACTCCGAACTCTATTCCAGAGAGAACGTGGTCAGCGTAGAAGCCTTGGATGCAATCGAGTGCCTGCCCATCTTGGAAGAATTTGATCTTGAACCAACTGTGGAAGCAGTTGAGAAAGCAGTAGCTTCACTTTCCTCAGGGAAGGCCTCAGGAGACGACGGGATCTCGCCTGAAGTTCTCAAGTGCGCTCGTGGAATACCTAAAACTGAGTTTCATGAACTTCTGTGCCAGTGCTGGAGGTGGGGCTCGGTGCCACAAGACATGAGAGATCATCAACATCAACAGTGGAGTTAAACAGGGGTGCGTTCTTGCTCCAACCCTGTTCGGCATCTTCTACGCGATCCTCGTCAAGCATGCCTTTGAAACAACCAAAGAGGGTATCTATCCAGACTCCGATCAAAGACAAAAGTACAGATGCGAATCCTCAGGGAGTTCCTCTTCGCCGACGATGCATCGATCACCACACACACAGCAGAAGGCCTGAAGCAGCAGCTACTCAACCGCTTTGCTGCAGCCTGTTCTACATTCGGCCTGACAATCAGCCTGAAGAAGACACAGGTGATGGGACAAGACGCCAGTGAGCTACCCTGTATAAACATAGCAGACTATGTGCTGGAGGCAGTTCACGAGTTTGTGTACCTGGGCTCCACAATCTCAGACACCTTTTCCCTTGGATATCAACAGGCGTATCGGGAAGGCCGCAGCAACACTAGCCAGGCTTACAAAGCGCGTTTGGGAAAATTCCAAACTGACAGTGCACTCCAAGGCACAAGTCTACATGGCATGTGTGGTGAGTACACTTCTCTACGGCTCGGAAACCTGGAGCCTGCGCCCTCACCAGGAGAGACGGCTCAATACATTTCACATGCGGAACTTGAGACGCATCCTTGACATCACGTGGAAAGACCAAATCACCAACAACACAGTACTCGAGAGAACAGGAGTTCCGTCAATGTTCACTCTCCTGAAACAGACGCATGCGATTGCTGGGACATGTCACATGCATGGAAGATAGTCATATACCAAAGGACCGCATGTATGGAGAACTGGTATCAGGAGAAAGCCCATCGGAAGACCTCAGCTGCGTTTCAAAGATGCCTCCAAACATGACCTCAAGCAGATGAACATCGACATCAAGTAGCCAGTCTGACATTGCTTAGCCAGTCTGTACGTGGGTGTGGGTGTATTGAGCGGAATTCTGTGTTGAGTTTCACGTACGAGATGGAGAATAATGATAAGCTGCCCTTTCTGGATGTAACAGTCACAGAAAGGAGCGGAGGCTTCCATACTGCAATCTACACCAAGGAAACAAACATAGGAATGGGCATCAATGCCAATAGTGACTACCCAGACAAGTACAAGAGGAGTGTTGTCAACGCTTATGTCGACCGTGCTCTCAGTCATAGCTAAGGATGGAAATAAGTCAATGAAGAATTCTGTAGGGTAAGGCAGGTCCTAGTCAACAACGGCTTCTCTAACGGTTTCGTTGAAGACATCATAAAAAGAAAGGTGGAACGCCATGCAACCTCTGAAGAGTTAACTAACACAACACCTGTATCCCGTATCAGATTATTTTACTGGAACTTCTTTCCGACGGCTCATAAAACGGAGGAAAAGGTCCGGAAGGATATTGTTGATATGAACGTCATTCCTACAGACAAAAATCAGAAAATACAATTAATAATTATAAAACCAAAAAAATGGCCAATCTACTCATGAAAATCTCCCCAGACACAAAGTAGAACGCTTTGAAGGAGATCAACGTCGTCTATGCCTTCAAATGCCCACTTGAGGGCTGTAAGCCCCAAAGAACCCAGTATATAGGCAAGATAAAAACGTATCTTTCCAGGCGACTAACAATGCGTAAGCAACAGGGCACTATCAAGGAGCATGTAATCTCTTCTGACAACCAGACCATCACCAGAGAAATTCTAACAAACAACACAGAAATCGTCGATAGATACAGCGATACCATGCGGCTTGACATCTGCGAGGCACTACACATCAAGAAGCCAACACCAGCAATCAACAGCCAATTAATACACAACTATATTCTACCCACTTCAAGACTCCGCACCAATATAGAAGCATCAAGAAATATGGGTCAATAGGCCCTTTGCAGTTACTTCCATCCTTCCCTTTAATTTACCCACTTGATACCCATTGTTTCGTGTTCTATCTTGTGTTGAAAGTTTTGTTCACCTCATCCAAAACTGTTGTAATATATCACCTCACCCAAATGCGAGTATATAAGACAAAAGCTGTTTAAATATTAACATAGTAAAACTCTGTATAGTGTTTACAGGTTATAGTTGTGTGTGTGTAAACTAAAGTCTTTTTATATATGTAATAAGTTATTACGAAACGCATTCAAGTGTCGCGTCAGACTAGAAATAAAAATAAATTTTGGAGAATTGATTTTTCAATTATCATCAACAGTGAAAAGAAACATAAGAAATATTGAGAAAATTCGTGTTAGAATTATTAATCTTACTCTTTCAGTCATATTTAATAATATATGTTTACAAGAAAGACTGCTACCAATATATATATATATATATATATATATACACGGGCCTCCACGCCCGTGGAGGCCGGGCGTGGAGGGCAGTGTATTTAGATGCTTAGAGGTGTAGGGGGAAGAAGTTTGCAAATCGTAGGTGTGTGGTGGGTTTACTGTGTAAGTTAGTAGTATTACAAAGTATATTGACCAGACTGTGTATTGGGCATTCAGTTATTTATTTTCCGTGGCGCTGAGACTCCTCGTTCACTTCCCCTGACGTTCAGACACTTCGTCGTGTTCACCTTCCATCAAGTTCTGTCTCGAAATGTTCACTTAGTTAGGATCTCTTATCAGATCCACGAAGCCCATTTTGTTTCACCTTCCATTTGGCTAGGATTTGTCCTGGACGTCCCAAGAGTAATCTTGCAAGGGTACCAGTGTGCTGGGTGACAATCTTTTTTAAATTTTGCCCCGAGGGGCGAGTTTATTGGGCAGCGCCACTCATCTTGTGAGTGAACATACCGCCATAGCAGAATGTACAACACTCCCCAATAGGAAGAAAACCCGCTGGGTTGTTCATCCTGTCACTTGTACCCAGACACAGCTGGGACATGCTTAACTGTCTCAAGTGAACAGCTCCTCAAACAAGAAGATTAACATTTATCAACCCTTAAAAGCTTACGTTATCTTGCGGGTGCAAAATGGTGAAATCTTTTAAGAACAGTATCAATATTTGACAAATAGTGTTTTCCTAACTCAAACAATGTGGGGTTTATTATTCTACAGTTATTCCTAATGTCTCTCAGGTGTTCACATTCACGTAGATAGTGGTCAAGGCGGTGTCCATCACTCTCACCACAGATTCTGCAACTTCGCTGATCAACTGTTGTTTCCATTCCAAATCTCCATGGATATTTGTATCCAAGACGGATTCTCGCTATTACTGATTCTCTCCCTCGTCCTCCTCTTCGGCCATAATGATTGGGATTGCCAGCTGCAACCATGTTGTACCATCGTACAGATTCACTGGTTTGTGCTTCTATCCTCCTTTCCTCAGTTACCTTGTCACGGTGATGTTGCCTGATAATACCTCTAATTTGTAGTTGAGTCTTGGGTATGAAGTATTCAATATGATCTCCTTCAGCGCCTTCAGCAGCCAGCACATCTGCTCGTTCATTTCCACATATTCCAACATGGGAGGGGATCCACAGAAACTTGATGACTCTTCCCTGATTGGTAAGTACTCTCACAGCTCTCTTGATTTCAGCGACTATTGCAAGATTTTCTGCCTGATTTTTACTTAGGCTTTGCAGTGCTGCTTTTGAATCGGTGCAAATCACTGCACCATTAGTGTTCCGTTCAAGAAACCTTAACGCCATAACAATGGCAGTTAGCTCTGCTTGCGTTGAAGAGGCATAGTTCTCAATACGTGCTTTTTCTTCATTTCTGCGTTGGAAGGTATTATCCTTGATTACCGTGTATGCTGCACCAGCCCTGCCATTGATAGGATTAGACGACCCGTCAGTGTAGATTTGATCTAGTTCATCTCCGGCTTCTTTATAAATTTCCTCGAGATACTTGTGCCTCATTTCTTGTGGTATCATGTTGGATTTTTTCATTGCCATTTCATTGATGATGATCATGCATGAGTCATCCTCCCAGGGAGGTAACCTCTCTACAGGCAGGAGCTCACGGGCTTGCTCAAGCAGGTGAAGCTCTTCAAGGTAGCAGACTGCTCTGTGATGCCATTTTTTGCTTCTCCTGTTTCCCCCTGAAAGTAGCACAGAGCTCAGTTTTTTCTTGGCAATATCATTGTAATGGGGATCTCTGGCTATCCTAATTGCAAGCTTAGCATTCTGCTCCTGAATTCTGCTTTTAACACTGGGAAGGGACAACTCCTCTCGTAGATTAGACGTTTTGGCAGTTCTTGGAACTCCAAGAATGGTTGTCATGGCTTCATTTTGAATGCTTTCAAGCCTTTTCATATCGCTTTGGGAGTAGGTGCACAGTACTGGTGCGGCATAGTCTATGACGGAGCGCGCATAGGCTGTGTACATCATTTTAAGCACGGCAATAGAGGCTCCATGTCCATTCCAGGTCATGGCTTTCAGTGCCCAGAGTCGACTTTTGCATGTTCCTATGAGTTGATTGAGCTCCTCTTTTTTCCCTTGTTAGAGCCGACAGTGACGCCAAGGTACCGATAGTGGTCAACCCATTCAAGTGTTACACCATTAATTTGCAGTTCTTCATTTGCTCTCCGCTTGTGATGGGCGATGCCTTCGTCTTGTTTGTGGAGAGAGTGAAACCGAGCTCAATACATTTCCTTCCGAGGAGTTCAATGGACTGTTCAATTTTTCCCAAGGTGGGAGCTTGTATTAGGACATCATCTGCATATCCCACTTGTTGTGTTCCTTCCGGAAAATCAATATTTGCAATGGCGTTCATAAGTACATTGAATAGTGTAGGGCTTAAGACTCCGCCTTGGGGGGTCCCGAGTTCCATATTCATTGTTCTGGAGACTGCTCCATTGAAGCAGACCTTGGCAATCCTTCCTGTGAGGTAGTCTTCAACTCATTTCATGAGTCTCCCCTTGACACCCATGCATGCAAGCTCGTCCAGGATCGCAATCCCCTGTGCTTTATCGAAGGCTCCTTTGATGTCAACAAATACAGAGTAACTAGCCGTGTCATTAGCCAAGTAATTAACTATACAATTTGCTGTACTCCGTCCTTTAACAAATCCATTGACCCCCTCCCCTAACCTGCCTATTTTGTGCAACAGTCGGTTTAGGATGATCCTTTCAAACATCTTGCAAGTGCATCTTGCCGATCCCGGCCCACTCTTGATGGGGTATCTTAGAGGATTCTAAGTTATTCCACACTCTCCACGGAAAGTTGTTTGGAGTCGTTATGAAGAGGCTCAGATATCAGGCGAGTGCTGGAGAAGGAAGGAAGGAAGGCGAGATTGATACCATGGAGGCTGGTTCGTAGGGTAGAGACCATGGAGGCTGGACCGTGGGGTAGAGACCATGGAGGCTGGACCGTGAGGAAGAGACCATGGAGGCTGGTCCGTGAGGAAGAGACCATGGAGGCTAGTCCGTGGGGTAGAGACCATGGAGGCTGGTCCGTGAGCTAGAGACCATAGAGGCTGGTCCGTGGGGTAGAGACCATGGAGGCTGGACCGTGGGGTAGAGACCATGGAGGCTGGTGCGTGGGGTAGAGACCATGGAAGCTGGTCCGTGGGGTAGAGACCATGGAGGCTGGACCGTGGGGTAGAGACCATGGAGGCTGGTCCGTGGGGTAGAGACCATGGAAGCTGGTCCGTGGGGGTAGAGACCATGGAAGCTGGTCCGTGGGGTAGAGACCATGGAAGCTGGTCCGTGGGGTAGAGACCATGGAGGTTGGTCCGTGGGATAGAGACCATGGAGGCTGGACCGTGGGGTAGAGACCATGGAGGCTGGTCCGTGGGGTAGAGACCATGGAAGCTGGTCCGTGGGGGTAGAGACCATGGAGGCTGGTCCGTGGGGTAGGGACCATGGAAGCTGGTCCGTGGGGTAGAGACCATGGAAGCTGGTTCGTGGGGGTAGAGACCATGGAGGCTGGTCCGTGGGGTAGAGACCATGGAGGCTGGCCCGTGAGCTAGAGACCATGGAGGCTGGTCCGTGGGGTAGAGACCATGGAGGTTGGTCCGTGGGATAGAGACCATGGAGGCAGGTCCGTGCGGTAGAGACCATGGAGGCTGGTCCGTGAGCTAGAGACCACGGAGGCTGGTCCGTGGGGTAGAGACCATGGAGGCTGGTCTGTGGGGTAGAGACCATGGAGGCTGGTCCGTGGGATAGAGACCATGGAGGCAGGTCCGTGGGGTGGAGACCATGGAGGCTGGTCCGTGGGATAGAGACCATGGAGGCAGGTCCGTGGGGTGGAGACCATGGAAGCTGGTCCGTGGGGGTAGAGACCATGGAGGCTGGTCCGTGGGGTAGAGACCATGGAGGCTAGTCCGTGGGGTAGAGACCATGGAAGCTGGTCCGTGGGGGTAGAGACCATGGAGGCTGGTCCGTGGGGTAGAGACCATGGAAGCTGGTCCGTGAGCTAGAGACCATGGAGGCTGGTCCGTGGGGTAGAGACCATGGATGCTGGTCTGTGGGGTAGAGACCATGGAGGCTGGTCCGTGGGGTAGAGACCATGGAGGCTGGTCCGTGGGGTAGAGACCATGGAGGCTGGTCCGTGGGATAGAGACCATGGAGGCAGGTCCGTGCGGTAGAGACCATGGAGGCTGATCCGGGGGGTAGAGACCATGGAGGTTGGCCCGTGAGCTAGAGAACATGGAGGCTGGCCTGTGAGCTAGAGACCATGGAGGGAGGGCGAGGTAGATACAAGATAAGGACATAGAGTCAGATACAGAATTGTCGTGTATCCTTGATCAGTATAACTGGTAGGAAGGTCCAAGAACAGCAGCACATCTATACAAGTTATCAAGCCGACGAACAAATCTAAATAATACGATGTCTCGGTTTCTATATATTCAATCAACTTATCAAAAAGAACACTGTTTATTTAGGACAGAAGTAAATCTGTTTATTTATCTTTGTAGGTTAGGTTAGCATTTTAAAAGGACTACAATCATCTTCTGTGGTTGATTGTTCAATAAATCACTAGATTATACGTTTAACAGATCTCTAACCCTGTCCATGGAGGACAGAAGAAAAAGTATATATGCTGGTTAGCTTTCCTGCCACGTTTGTGGTAGATAATAATTATAATAAAAAATCAACTAATTAATCATGACTATTCATAAATGTTCATTTTGTTCAGTTATAGTTAGGTTAATTAACATAAATTTACAGTAAAATATTTACCAAAGAGAAGGTCATCATAACAGCATAACATGAAATATCTGTAATTATAAACTGTGTATTGAAATAATTAGATTTAGAAACTACATTCATCAATGATTTTAATATCATAGTTATCAATTTTGAGGCAATAGGGGGACTCGAACCCGCGTTCTGGTAATTCCCAGGCACCTGCCTTCCACGATGGTACAAAAGGCGACGAACCCGGAACTCCTGGGAAGTCCTGGAGGGCCCGAGTCGGTACCCAACCACTGTTTTTACAGTCTACCCGACCACACTCTGTCCTACGGTAATGGTCAGCGAGCTACGACGTGTCCAACGACATGTCGTAGACTACGACATGTATAGTGATGGAACTTCTCTACTACTCTCGTAGCTGTTGCAGTTTTGTAATATTTTATCACTGGTGGATTTTTATTCAGAGAAGAACTTTTTTAAGACCACGTTTTTGGGTTGCTTACTCTTACTTCTGTGTTATTCTCATACTCTCTCTCATCTGCCTCCGTATTTCTGTACCATACTCCTCACCTGTGTCATATCTTCCCCCTTGTTTCTCACAAGACTTCTTCACCCCATCTTCCTCACTGGTGCCCGTGCCGACATCTCCAAAATAAATGCAACATTTATTTCACGTTTTATCCTCAACGAAAAACTTTAACCAATATTCATTGAAATTCCAGAGTTCACCTCAGCCCTTGGTTCGCCCCACTCCCCCCTCCCCCACCTCTTCCCCCTCCCCCCCACTCCTCCCCCCCCTCCTCCCACTTTTCACCACCACAGCCCCCCCCGGCCTCCACCACCTCCCCTCTAACATCTCCTGGACAAGAGATACGAGAGATAACTGGCCGGGAGACATACAACACCTAAGAGGTCTGTACATCTTATCTTAATCATAGCACCTTAGATGGCAATTCACTAAACAGTTTGCAAGTTCCAAAGCGGCGCGGGTCTTTAAGAGCCATAATAACCTTGGCTTGAGGACGACCACGGAGTGTTTACGACTCGTAGTACTTAAGACTCTTAAACTGTTTTGTGAAAAGCGACACCAAGTCGTCATGATTGATATAAGAGGTACAGACCTCGTAAGTGGGCACGCAAGTTCTTCGTGAATCGTGGCCTTAATTTGTCTATCGTAGGAGTGTCCACCAACGCTACCTCCCATTACCTCACATCCCTCCCCCCCCCCTTTCTCTCACTCCCATGACTACGTCCCATCCCTCCTACCATCTTCCATCACACTATCCCACCATACTTCCCATTCCTTAACTAGCCCCATCCCGTGAGAGGGCGTGGGCGGCTTCACGCCCACACCTCCCCCACGCCCATCCCTCCTGCCACCCACCACCTCCTCGCCCCATAAGAGATGGGTGAAACGAACCCTTAAAATTCCTTGCCGGCCCAGTAGCTCGTTGCCATTCTCGGTGAGAGCCCTCAAGATGCTATCCGGCTCCCTGAAGGAGGTGTTACCTGGTTGATACCTGGTTGATGGGGTTCTGGGAGTTCTTCTACTCCCCAAGCCCGGCCCGAAGCCAGGCTCAACTTGTGAGAGTTTGGTCCATCAGGCTGTTGCTTGGAGCGGCCCGCAGGCCCACATACCCACCACAGCCCGGTTGGTCCGGCACTCCTTGGAGGAATAAATCTAGTTTCCTCTTGAAAACGTCCACGGTTTTTCCGGTAATATTTCTTATGCTTGCTGGGAGGACGTTGAACAACCGCGGACCTCTGATGTTTATACAGTGTTCTCTGGTGTAAAAGACCCCGCTGTCTGGCTCGGTAAGGCGACGGCCTGAAGGAAGGTGTTCTACCCGGAAGGTGTTCTACCGAGTAGAGCACCCGAGTAGAATACCTTCCTAGTCGCTGTTCTACTCGGAAGGTGTTCTACTAGGAAGGTGTTCTACTAGGAAGGTGATCTACTAGGAGTGTGTTCTACTAGGAAGGTGTTCTACTGGGAAGGTGTTCTACTAGGAAGGTGTCCTACTAGGAAGGTGTTCTACTAGAAAAGTGTTCTACTAGGAAGGTGTTCTACTGGGAAGGTGTTCAACTAGGAAGGTGTTCTACTAGGAAGGTGTTCTACTAGGAAGGTGTTCAACTGTGAAGGTGTTCTATTAGGAAGGTGTTCTACTAGGAGGGTGTTCTACTAGGAAGGTGTTCTACTAGAAAGGTGTTCTACTAGAAAGGTGTTCTACTGGGAAGGTGTTCTACAAGGAAGATGTTTTACTGGGAAGGTGTTCTACTAGAAAGATGTTCTACTAGGAAGGTGTTCTATTAGGAAGGTGTTCTACTAGGAAGATGTTCTACTCAAAAGGTGTTCTACCCGGGTGCAGTTCACCCTACGAGATTTCATCGGGTATGAGTTCCCTTGAATATCTTTTGTTTTCTTCTCCACATTAGCCTTTGTTCTTAGTTAATCGTCAGCCGCGTTTGTCGTTAGATGTGTGTGTTCTCCGGGCATGTTTGTTCTTCAACAGCAATGTTCACTGGGAGTATCTGTTATGTTATTTACATCTTAAGTAACAACTATCTTTCTGCAAGAATTTCAAAACAACGAATTCAAAATTCTGATCAGGTAAATTTTATTCGGAAAGAAAATTAATTTAAGTTTTAAATAAAACTATTTGTAATGGGCATTGTTGAAGATGAACCATGCAGTAGAGCAATTGTGTTTACATCTATTTGCGGCTCTAGGTCTGTGAGAATGTGTCTGTGAGTGTATGAATGTGAGGATGTGGGAGTGTGTAGGTGTGCGAGTGTGGGAGTCTCTGAATCTGTCTGTGAAACTATGGGTCTTTTATTGCTCTAGAGAATGAACAGCTAGGCCGATTTTATTACAGAAAGACTCTCATCTGAGGAGCACTTGGGTGTTTAATGCCCGAAATCCTCAACAGTTTCTACATACAGTTCTATGAAATTTGGCCTGAGAATTACTGTTAACTAACTCAAGATCTTACCAAGTTCGCTTGCCAGACCACAGATCTTTCAAGGGTCAAACCAGGTTACAAAGTATTGCGAATAGTTCATTGTCACTTGGTAATGGAAGATAGAGGACGCTTCCTGTGTTGCTTTGATGCAACACCGTGAATCTTGGAGCAATCAATCATGGAGCAAGAATTTTCCTTTCCACGTTTCCACCTCTTCCTTATCCTGCCACGTCTTATCCCCAATTTCCGTTCCCTCACACTGCTATATCCATTCATCTCATCTGTTCACCTCCTCCCCATCCTTCCCACCTCCACCTCCCGTAGAGCAGTCATCAGGGCTAATAAACACGAGGAGGAGGAACCAGTGGCCAAACTTGACCCGTTTTGAGTTTCCAGGCTGAAGGCCAACATGCCCGGCCATAGTGCCCGGCCAATAGGGAGCCGGTCGGCCGAGAGGACAGCACGCTGGACTTGTGATCCTGTGGTCCTGGGTTCGATCCCAGGCGCCGGCGAGAAACATTGGGCAGAGTTTCTTTCATCCTATGCCCCTGTTACCTAGCAGTAAAATAGGTACCTGGGAGTTAGTCAGCTGTCACGGGCTGCTTCCTGGGGGTGGAGGCCTGGTCGAGGACCTAGCCGCGGGGACACTAAAACGCCTCGAAATCATCTCAAGATAACCTCATGATAACATGCCCAGCTATCTATAGTGCCCGGCTATCATGTCCGGCCATAGTGCCCGGCCACAATGCTCTCTGGTCTGGAAGTTACTAATTGCTCGCTCCGGGTTTTTTGTTTTCTTTTTTTATCTGCTAATTTGTGCAATTTTGATTCATTATTTTGGAAGTTATTGGGGATGTAAAATTTTTTTTTTTTTTGGGGGGGGGAGTGGTTATAGAAGGGTACGTGGGTGATTGGTAGATTGTGGTATTTAGGCGGTGTATGTGGGTGATTGGTAGATTGGGAAGAATAGTGGAACTGGTTATTGAGGAGTGGAGAGAGTGGGGGTCGGTGGGGGGGGGGGGGGGTGGAACTGTGGGTTCGTCTGGGAAACAATGGAGCGGGTCCTTGCCTCTCCCTCTCCTGCTCTTGCCTCCTTATCTTCATGTTCCCTGCTTCCTTCTCCTCTTGTCCTTCATTTCTGCTCTAGCTTCCATAATTCTTCACTGTCGCTTTCTGGCTACACACTCTCTCTCTCTCTCTCTCTCTCTCTCTCTCTCTCTCTCTCTCTCTCTCTCTCTCTCTCTCTCTCTCCCTCTCTCTCTCTTCTGCGTTACTTCCCTCCTTCTCCCATTTCCTCGTTCTTAGCTTTAACATCTCGAACTTTTATCGACTGTTGTTTTCACTTCCTGTACGTCTTATCGCGCTTCTTTTGCTTCCAACTCTACTCTATTTTTTTAGTACCAGTACCAACTGGTACTCTCGGCCTTCCTGCCCTGGTTACCCTCTTGTCCCTAGTACCCATCTCCCCTCGTACCCACGAGCAGTGATGTGGTGGAGGCAGACTCCATACACAGTTCTAAATGCAAGTATGATAGAACCCAATAGGCTCAGGATCCTGTACACCACAACTAGGTGAGAACACAGCTCGCCTGCCTTAGTTCTGGGCCTTGACTCTTGATCTGTTTTGTGCAGTTTACATCACATGTGCTGGTATTTGCAGGTGTAAAGGACTAGTTTACACAAGGAATATTTTCAGGTGTAATTGGCCCTGTTTACACATGTGATATTTGCAGGTGTAATGGCCCTGTTTACACATGTGATATTTGCAGGTGTAATGGCCCTGTTTACACATGTGATATTTGCAGGTGTAAGAGCCCAGTATTGATCAAAGGTCAATACTGGTCAATTTGGTCAATATCAAATTTTGTATTTCCTTCAATTCTTCTCAGAGGTAGATTTATAACTGCTGTTTAATGGTAAGGGACCAGAGATAATATTTACTTCGTTAAACTTTTCTGTACTTATTCCTAGATTATTTGTGAATTAATAATCGAGCGAGTGTATATTAATTGTGCATTAATAACAATAAGTGAATTTGTATGAACAAATTAAAAACCTTTTCTTCACTGTCACTCTTCTTCTCCCCTTCTACACCTCACTTGTGATTCCAGCTCCTCACTCTCCGGTGTTTACCAGCTTACCTTCCATTATTTTGATTTGCTTCACTTCTCCTGGAACGCTGCTTGTCTGAGTACACACACACACACACACACACACACACACACACACACACACACACACACACACACACACACACACACACACACACACACACACACTCACACACACACACACACACACATATACACACACACACTCATACATACACACGTGTGTCTACAGTTGAGAGGCGGGACCAAAGAGCCAGAGCTCAACCCCCGAAAGCACAAATAGGTGAGTACAAATAGGTGAGTACACATACAAACACACACACACAGGATGTGTGTGTGTATGTGTATGTGTGTGTGTGTGTGTGTATTCACCTAGTTGTACTCACCTAGTTGTGCTTGCAGGGGTTGAACTCTGGCTCTTTGGTCCCGCCTCTCAACCGTCAATCAACAGGTGTACAGGTTCCTGAGCCTATTGGGCTCCATCATATCTACACTTGAAACTGTGAATGGAGTCAGCCTCCACCACATTACTTCCTAATGCATTCCATTTGTCAACCACTCTGACACTAAAAAAGTTATTTCTAATATCTCTGTGGCTCATTTGGGCACTCAGTTTCCACCTGTGTCCCCTTGTGCGTGTTTCCCTTGTGTTAAATAGCCTGTCTTTATCAACCCTGTCGATTCTCTTGAGAATCTTGAATGTGGTGATCATGTCCCCCGTAACTCTTCTGTCTTCCAACGAAGTGAGGTTTAATTCCCGTAGTCTCTCCTCGTAGCTCATATCTCTCAGCTCGGGTACTAGTCTGGTGGCAAACCTTTGAACCTTTTCCAGTTTAGTCTTATGCTTGACTAGATATGGACTCCATACTGGAACCGCATACTCCAGGATTGGTCTGACATATGTGGTATATAATGTTCTGAAAGATTCCTTACA
The DNA here is from genome assembly GCF_040958095.1 of Procambarus clarkii. Lineage (NCBI taxonomy): Eukaryota > Metazoa > Arthropoda > Malacostraca > Decapoda > Cambaridae > Procambarus > Procambarus clarkii. The sequence continues at coordinate 38,397,654 of NC_091153.1, forward strand.
CAAGTTTCTAAAGGCTGTTCTTATGTTAGCCAACCTGGCATATGCTGCTGATGTTATCGTCTTGATATGAGCTTCAGGGGACAGGTCTGGCGTGATATCAACCCCCAGGTCTTTCTCTCTCTCTGACTTTTGAAGTATTTCATCTCCCAAGTGATACCTTGTATCTGGTCTCCTGCTTCCTACCCTCTGTCTTCATTACATTACATTTGCTTGGGTTAAACTCTAACATCCATTTGTTCGACCATTCCTGCAGTTTGTCCAGGTCTTCTTGAAGCCTCAAGCTGTCCTCCTCTGTCTTAATCCTTCTCATAATTTTGGCGTCGTCAGCAAACATTGAGAGGAATGAGTCTATACCCTCTGGGAGATCATTTACGTATATCAGAAACAGGATAGGTCCAAGCACAGAGCCCTGTGGGACTCCACTGGTGACTTCACGCCATTCTGAGGTCTCACCCCTCACTATAACTCTCTGCTTCCTATTGCTTAGGTACTCCCTTATCCACTGGAGCGCCCTACCAGTTACTCCTGCCTGTTTCTCCAGCTTATGCATCAACCTTTTATGGGGTACTGTGTCAAAGGCTTTCCGACAGTCCAAAAAAATGCAGTCCGCCCATCCTTCTCTTTCTTGCTTAATCTTTGTCACCTGATCATAGAATTCTATCAAGCCTGTAAGGCAAGATTTACCCTCCCTGAACCCTTGTTGATGGGTTGTCAAGAAATCTCTTCTCTCCAGATGTGTTAATAGGTTTTTTCTCACAATCTTCTCCGTCACCTTGCATGGTATACAAGTTAAGGACACTGGCCTGTAGTTCAGTGCCTCTTGTCTGTCACCCTTTTTAAATATTGGTACTACATTAGCAGTCTTCCATACTTCTGGTAGGTCTCCCGTTTCCAGTGACCTAATATACACTATGGAGAGTGGCAAGCAAAGTGCTCCTGCACACTCTTTCAATACCCATGGTGAGATTCCATCCGGCCCTACAGCTTTTCTCACATCCAGCTCCAATTGGTGCTTCTTGACCTCATCTCTTGTAATTTCGAACCTTTCTAAGGTCACCTGGTTTGCTGCCACCTCTGTGTGTGTGTGTGTGTATAAAAATGGATATGTTCGTATGTTCAAAATCGCTAATCTCCGAAAGCTCTTCTCTGATTGCCTTGAAATTTTCACACAACGTTCCATTCGCATCCGAGCGGGTTTTATATACATACTATATAGATGTCACGTCTGTGACGGTAAAAAAAAACATGCTTTTTTGAAAAGCTGTGTTTTTCGTGTGTTTTTCAAGTGAAATCTTCGAAACCTCTTTCCTGATTGCTTTGAAATCTTGACACAACGTTGCATTCGAATAGGCGAGTGTTTTTACATGCCTACTATATACATGCTTCACCTGTGACAGGAAAAAACATGTTTTTTTTGAAAAGCAGCGCCATCTGTAGGACGTATGAACAACACACGATGTAATCTCCGAAAGTTCTTCACAGAGTGCTTTGAAATTTTGACACAATGATCCTTTCGAATACGTGCGTGTCTTGATATACCTACTATATAGCTGCTACACTTGAGACAGGAAAAAACATGCATGTTTTGAAAACAGCGCCGTCTGTTGCACGTAAGAGCAGCATACGATATACAAGGTATGTTACGATTCAATTTCAATGTTTCCGATTGCATGGTTATAATGAATTTTCATAGATTTTGATTTAATTATTTTGTGTGACATTGCGTTGGAAGTGAGCTGTGTTGTTTACCATACCGTTCATTTCGTGGGTATAGCTTATTTGTTTCTTTTTTCATTGTTTTTCATTGCGTTTTTGTAACTGTTCTTCTAATATTTCAGTGCAATTGGTGGTGAAATTCAGCTGTGTCGATTGAATAGCGTTTGAATGGAAATATTTCGTTAGTATTTTTTGTTTTTGTTTTGAAAACAAGAAAATGGACAACACGTTTCTTTCACAGCTGCAAATGTGCAACAAACAGCTATGAATCCACCGGCTACAACTTTAACAGCTTTCTTCGCGTTATGTCAAAATGACGTGTTTGCAAAAACACTGCTGTATTCAGAAGTGCCTACGTATTACACATGAAATGCCAAGAGAAAATCATTTGAACGACGTAAACTAGGAGAACGAGTCGACGGGCAACCTGGCCTATTCAAACAAACTACGATAGGCAGACTGTACACCGTGCAGCCCAATCAAGATGAATGCTTCTTTCTTCACATGCTGTTGGTAAATGTGCTCGGTCCAACGTCTTTCCAGCCATTGAGATTTGTCAACGGCGTAACACATGCCACTTTCCGTAGTGCATGTCAAGCTCGGAATTTATTGGAGAACGACCGACACTGGGATGTGTGCATTAATGACGCGTCCAACACGTCACATCCAAATCAAATTATTGCATTTTTTGCAATCATATTGACCACCGGCACTCCTTCATCTACAACAGAGTTATGGAAGAAACACAAATGGCTGATGATATTGTCCGTCGAATACGCAAGGAAAATTCAAATATGAACATGAATTTCACAGCAGAAATCTACAACGAAGCATTGATAATGATTGAAGATTTGTGCTTAGAAATCGCGAACAAAGTTCTCATTAAATTAGGAATGCCATCACCGAATCGTTCTGCTGCTGCTTCGTTCAATGTAAAATTGCGTCGTGAATAAAATTACAACACGAGTGATCTGTTATCATATGTGCAATAAAATATTCTTAAGCTAACGCTTGAGCGAAAAGGCATTTACGATCAAATAAATCAAACTGTCAATAACGAGTTTGGAGAAATCTTCTTAAATGCGTCAGGAGGAACTGTAAAACCTTTCTAATTAGATTGATTTTGGCAGCATTTCGATCTCAAAATGGCATAACCTTAGCTCTTGCATCGTCTGGAATAGCTGCGACATTACTACCAGGTGGAAGAACTGCTACTTCGGCTTTGAAATTGCCATTGAACATGCAATTCATTGAAACTCCCATGTGTAATTTTTCCAAAGCATCCGACATGGGAAAAGTATTGCAGAAATGTAAACTTATTGTTTGGGATGAATGCACAATGGCCCTCAAAAAATCGCTCGAGGCTCTTGATCGATCATTGCAAGATTTGCATGGAAACATCAGACCATTTGGGAATACATTAATATTGCTTGCTGCAGATTTCATGCAAATATTACCTGTAATTCCTCGATCGACACCAGCGTACGAAATAAATACTTGCCTGAAATACTCTACTTTGTGGCGCCATGTAAAAATGTTCAAATTAACTACAAATATTTGTGTCCAGCTGCAAAACGACTCACCAGCTGAGATATTCTCACATCAATTTCTGGAAATTGGGAACGGAAAGGGATACCACCACCGCACGAACTGCAACTAAAAATCGGCGTGCCAATTATCATGTTACGAAATATCAACCAGCGAAAGCTTAACAACAGCATGCAGCTTGCAGTATAAAATTATTCAGCAACGTCGTAGCAGCAACAATCTTGACAGGACCTTTCAAAAGTGAAGATGTCCTCATTCCTCACATTCCTATGATTCCAACGTATGTGCCATTTCAATTTAAGAGATCGTAAATCCCAATTCAATTGGCGTTTGCAATCACCATCAACAAAGCTCAGGGCAAATCTTTAGAATAGTGTGGTTTAGATCTAGACACGGATTGCTTCTCACATGGACAATTATATGTTGCGTGTTCTAGAGTCGTCAATCAGACAAGTTCTATATCTTCACAGACAGTGGAACAAGAAAAATATTGTATACCCTCAAACATTGTGAAAATAAACATGTTAGAAACGTGCATTTTCTCTTTACTTTCTTTTCCATTTAAGTAAAGCTTAAATGATGGCTCAATGTGGCTCAGTGTCACACTGAGCCACATTGCTGTGGCTCAGTGTGACACTGAGCCACAGCAACGCGTGGCGGGTACTGCTAGTTAGAAATAATTCTTTCAGTGTAAGAATAGTTAACAAATGGAATGCACTAGTAATTGATGTGATGGAGGCTGACCCCATGCATAGTTTCAAATGTAGATATGATAGAGCCCAATACGCTCAGGTTTCTGTACACGGTTTGATTGACAGTTGAGAGGCGGGACCAAAGAGCTGAAGCTTAACCCCCCCCCCCTTCGCAAGCACTACTAGGTGAGTACAATTAGGTGCGTACACAATTACACACCCGCGTGCGTGCGCAAAATTACTTCAAGTAAATGACCCTAAATACCTGTAAGGACACGCATTAAAATTTGTAATCCCCAAATGACATATTTCTGGAATTTTTTTCAACCAATTATTAAAAACAATTATTCAACCAATTATTCAAGCTAATTATTCAACCAATTATTAAAGCCAATTATTCAACCACTTATTAAAAGTAATTATTCAACCAATTATTAAAACCAATTATTTAACTAATAATTTAAACCAATTATTCAACCAATTATTAAAACCAATTATTCCACCAATTATTGAAACCAATTATTAAAACCAATTATTCAACCAATTATTAAAATCATTTAATCAACCAATTATTATAGACGTTTAAAACTTCTACACTACTGGAGTGCCTGGCTATATCCTGTGTCACAAGTTGTCCAGCGGGTTATTGAAACTGTTATTGAAGTTGTTTAATTACCATTGGTGTGAGTGTGTCCAGTGTGGCACATGTGAGTGTGTCGCCAGTGTGACACATGTGACTGTGTCGCCAGTGTGACACATGTGAGTGTGTCGCCAGCGTGACACATGTGAGTGTGTCACCAGTGTGACACATGTGACTGTGTCGCCAGTGTGACACATGTGAGTGTGTCGCCAGTGTGACACATGTGAGTGTGTCGCCAGTGTAACACATGCGAGTGTGTCGCCAGTGTGACACATGTGAGTGTGTGGCCAGTGTGACACATGTGAGTGTGTGGACAGTGTGACACATGTGACTGTGTCGCCAGTGTGACACATGTGAGTGGGTCGCCAGTGTGACACATGTTAGTGTGTCGCCAGTGTGACACATGTGTGAGTGGCCAGTGTGACACATGTGACTGTGTCGCCAGTGTGACACCTGAGTGTGTCTCCAGTGTGACACATGTGACTGTCGCCGGTGTGACACATGTGAGTGTGTCGCCAGTGAGACACATGTGAGTGTGTCGCCAGTGTGACACATGTGAGTGTGTCACCAGTGTGACACATGTTACTGTGTCGCCAGTGTGACACATGTGAGTGTGTCGCCAGTGTGACACATGTGAGTGTGTCGCCAGTGTAACACATGCGAGTGTGTCGCCAGTGTGACACATGTGAGTGTGTGGCCAGTGTGACACATGTGAGTGTGTGGACAGTGTGACACATGTGACTGTGTCGCCAGTGTGACACATGTGAGTGGGTCGCCAGTGTGACACATGTTAGTGTGTCGCCAGTGTGACACATGTGTGAGTGGCCAGTGTGACACATGTGACTGTGTCGCCAGTGTGACACCTGAGTGTGTCTCCAGTGTGACACATGTGACTGTCGCCTGTCACATGTGTCACACTGGAGACACATGTGACAGACACTGGAGCAGTAAATAGGTATGTATAGGAGGCAGACAACTGTTGTGGATGGCATCCTCAAGAGAGGCTCAGTCGTTGGCGTAGATCTTAAGTAGTTAAGAAGACCTCAATAAGCGTAATGGGTTTCCTGTCTCTAAACAATGGGAAGCCAAAGCTAAGTTATTTTTGTTGTAAAGTTGTAAATAGCTTCTTAGCTTGTCAGTCCAGTAGGTGTTGTATCATGCTGTGTGCACCTTTGTCAATGATTGGCTGTGGGGTGTTGATTGTTGGGCCTAAGACATGATTTGCCAGAGCCTGGTTGTGGGTTGATAATTTTGAGGTGATTCAGCTCATCTTGAAAGATACAATTTTTAAAGCTAATTAATTTTTTCTTTGTAATCAAATGTATCTCAATCGATCAACTGATTTTCCTTAAATATTTGGAAGTGATTGATGAACCGGAAGCGGGTGTCCTGGTAGCTGTCTTGCCTTAACCACAAGTCATTTAATAAGTTCCTCAAGACTCAGAGTGTGATATATATTATATATATATATACATATATATATTTATATATATATATATATATATATATATATATATATATATATATATATATATAATATATATATATATATATATATATATATATATATATATATATATATAAATATATATATATATATATATATATATATATATATATATATATATATATGTCGTACCTAGTAGCCAGAACTCACTTTTTGGCCTACTATTCAAGGCCCGATTTGTCTTATAAGCCAAGTTTTCCTGAATTAATATATTTTTTCTAATTTTTTTCTTATGAAATGATAAAGCTACCCATTTCATTATGTATGAGGTCAATTTTTTTTTATTGGAGTTAAAATTAACGTAGATATATGACCGAACCTAACCAACCCTACCTAACCTAACCTAACCTATATTTATAGGTAAGGTTAGGTTAGGTAGCCAAAAAAAGCTAGGTTAGGTTAGGTTAGGTAGGTTAGGTAGACGAAAAAACATTAATTCATGAAAACTTGGCTTATTAGGCAAATCGGGCCTTGAATAGTAGGCTGAGAAGTGCGTTCTGGCTATTAGGTACGACATATATATATATATATATATATATATATATATGTCGTACCTAGTAGCCAGAACTCACTTCTCAGCCTACTATGCAAGGCCCGATTTGCCTAATAAGCCAAGTTTTCCTGAATTAATATATTTCCTCTATTTTTTTTCTTATGAAATGATAAAGCTACCCATTTCATTATGTATGAAGTCAATTTTTTTTTTATTGGAGTTAAAATTAACGTAGATATATGACCGAACCTAACCAACCCTACCTAACCTAACCTAACCTATCTTTATAGGTTAGGTTAGGTTAGGTAGCCGAAAAAGTTAGGTTAGGTTAGGTTAGGTAGGTTAGGTAATCGAAAAACAATTAATTCATAAAAACTCGTCTTATTAGGCAAATCGGGCCTTGCATAGTAGGCTGAGAAGTGCGTTCTGGCTACTAGGTACGACATATATATATATATATATATATATATATATATATATATATATATATATATATATATATATATATATATATATATATGTCGTACATAATAGCCAGAACGCACTTCTCTGCCTACTATGCAAGGCCCGATTTGCCTAATAAGCCAAGTTTTCATGAATTAATTGTTTTTCGACTACCTAACCTACCTAACCAAACCTAACCTAACTTTTTCGGCTACCTAACCTAACCTAACAAGATAGGTTAGGCTAGGTTAGGTAGGGTTGGTTAGGTTTGGTCATATATCTACGTTAATTTTAACTCCAATAAAAAAATATTGACCTCATACATAATGAAATGGGTAGCTTTATCATCTCATAAGAAAAAAAATTGAGAAAATATAATAATTCAGGAAAACTTGGCTTATTAGGCAAATCGGGCCTTGCATAGTAGGCTGAGAAAGTGCCCTAGGAGCTTCACTCAGGTACTGGTGCCAAGTAGTAATTTATGGTTAGCGTATTTGGCTTTGGTAACGTAGCTTTTACTATTTTTCATATTCAATTTCATTTTTATGTGGTGCTGTGTGTATTGTGCATTCCGAGAGTAGCATATAGTGAAGGTGAGACAACTTTGGATTACGTGGTGACTGTAGGCCTCAGTCATACTCTTAATTGGTCATCTCTCCCTCCGTGTTATTACTCGTGTTTACCATCTTTTGTCCCTTGGATATTTCTCTATTTTCGACAGATCATCATATTGGTACCCTGGTACTGTGGTCTGCCCCCGGGTCAAGTGCACCTAATCTTCTACAATCTGACAGTAAGAGGATAAAGAGGGCCATAGTTCCTCTAGCACGAACTTTAGTTGCTGAATTGGGACCTCAGCAGCAGTTCTCGTCACCAGTTGACACCTCGCACCCCTACACGCCAGTCAGAGATGATGATACATACATATTGGTAGGGATTTAGCTTTCTTTTTCAGAGCACAAAAGTTCGCTAATTCTGTAAGTATCATATTAATTTCAGTGGGAAAACTTGCTTATGTCCTATAGAGACTCGGCAAGGTATGCCTACATCCTTGGACTACCAATTTTACTTTTGAGGCAATTAACTGTTTCATTTGTTTTAGAAACTCAGTTTCACTTGTTTAGTAGGATTTTCTTGCCCTTATCCTCTTACATGAGTACCGGGTACAAGATTTCCTGCGACCTTGATTTAAATTAATCATTTAACATCTTGTACTTAACTTTAATTGTTAAAGATTCAACAGGATAGGTACCAGTTGCCACGTTGTCCTGTTTCTGACGTTCACTATATAACGGTATATTCGTTGTACATTTATTTGCTAATTTCACCATGTTTCGTCTCCAAGCTTTCCGTGCAGATCCAGCAGGTGAAATAGGGACTTTAAGTCGTGCCAAGAGGACTGAATTACAAACTCTTGCACATGAGTATCAACTAGAAGTTCCCTACCAAGCCAACAAAAATGACATACACAACCTGTTGCTGGATCAGTTCTTAGAGCAAGGTAAGATAGACTCTGAAACTCATGAAACTTACTATATTGCAGATAAAACTGATTTGGCAACGATGAAACTCAAAATAGAGCTGGCCAAGATTGAACGTGAGCAGCAAAGAGAAGCAGCTGCCATACGGAGGGAAGAACAAGAACGTGAAATCGCCCTCAAGGAACGTGAGGTTGCAATACTCCGTGAACGTGAACGAGTACAGCTTGAAACAAAACGACGCGAATTGGAGATTCAACGCGAACATGACAAACACCAAGTAACTCTGGCTATGGAATGTCGTCAACGAGAATTCGCGTTGGAAACTTCACACCTCGCTCAACGCCAGCAAGCTACTGCCAATCTTCCCATCAGTTTTAATATATCACATGCAAGTAAGTTAATGCCATCATTTGTAGAAGCAGAAGTTGACGTGTTTTTTACCACCTTTGAAACCCTTGCTAATCAACTCAGTTGGCCTGCCGACCAATGGGCCACAGTTCTCAGAGTACATCTTACAGGTAGAGCTGCAGTCACACTCAGTACTTTGGCGTCTGAGAATGACTACCAGACTCTGAAACAAGCAGTGTTGGACGCCTACCTTCTCTCCACAGAAAGTTATCGAAGGAAATTCCGTGACCACCTGAAGGCAAGTACCACTACCTTTCTCGAGTTTGCTGACACAAAACGGAGATATTTTATGAAATGGCTGGAAGCAGCACATGTCTCTACTTTTACAGAACTCGTCAACCTGATGCTAGTTGAAGAATTCTTGAGCGTGTGCCGCCTCCTGTCCGTCTATATTTAGCAGATAAAGAAGAAACTGACTACCTGAAGTGTGCTAAGTCGGCTGACACTTACAGCCTCATCCACCGGCTGACACCCGAACCATCCTCCAGTAAGAAGTCGTGGTACAGTTACGAGGAAGTGAGTACCGATCAAGCTGGCTCGCAATTGTACTGCAAGTATTGTAGACTCTATGGACATACCATAGATAAGTGTGGTAAGTCTCAATACAAAGGAACCACTGACACGCAAAAACCCAAACCAACTCCTCCTAAGTCCGGTAAGCCTGTGATGAATGTTGGTGTTCATGTTAATGATCTTTCACTTTTCAGTAACCACCTGTATACTGGAACTGTCTCTGCCAACGGTTCAAATCCGGAGGGACGTTTCAAATTGAAGATCTTGAGGGACACAGCGGCTCTTCAATCGATCATCTTGAAGTCGGCTGTGCCCAACATCGCCTACACCGGAGAAACTGTCTTCATCACTGACCTCACTGCTACCACTCCTTATCCTCTCGCCAGAGTCCACCTGGATTGTCCCTTCGTGAACGGAGAAGTCCAAGTCGCCGTCAGGGAAAAGCCTTTTCCCATGCCTGGAGTGCAACTTCTCCTAGGCAACGACTTGGCAGAAGACCTGCAACCGACCTACCTGATCGTCATGGACAAACCCCAGGTGTGTACCACTGTGCCAGATAACCCTATATTTAAGTATGTTCCAGCAAAGGTTAAAAGAGTGATGAAGTTTCTCCTCCGGTTCTAGTGACCACCCGTGCACAAGCCGCACGACCACAGCCAGCTGACTCTACTGCTACCGCTGTCCCTCAAGACCCTCAGAAACTACCCCCGAATCTGACCAAGTTGGAGTTCCGTAAGTTACAGAGGGAAGATCTTACCTTAACACCATTATTTTTCCAGGCTGAGACTCAACCCGACAGTATTCCTGGGTTCTTCCTAGAGAACGACTTGCTCTACCGCAGATATAGACCCAGTAAACTGAAGGAGGAGGACGATTGGGCCAACGTGATTCCTGCCAGCCTGCGGCCCACTATTCTACACCTGGCCCACGGAGCACTCTCCCACTACGGATTCAACAAGACTTACCATGGAATTCGTCAAGACTACTACTGGCCAGGTATGGTAAATAGCGTCAAACAGTACGTAAAACAGTGTCATACATGTCAGATGGCAGGTAAACCGAACATCTCTATTCCCAGAGCGCCACTGATTCCCATACAGGTGCCTGCGGAACCTTTCCACAGACTTATTATAGACTGTGTTGGTCCTTTACCTCGGACCAGTTCAGGTAATGCCTATATCTTAACCATCCTGTGTCCTACCACCAGATTTCCCATAGCAGTTCCAGTGAAGAACATTACGGCTGCTACGGTTGTGAAGCACTTATTGAAGATCTTCACCCAGTATGGATTTCCCAGGGAGATTCAGAGCGACTGTGGTACCAACTTCACCAGTGATCTCTTCAAAAGGACACTGGAGGAGTTCAACATCAAACAGGTATTGTCCAGCCCCTATCATCCTGCTTCACAGGGTTCTCTTGAGCGTAGTCATCAGACTATCAAAGCACTCCTGAAAAAGTTTTGTAGTGAAACCTCTAAGGATTGGGATAAGCAAATAGATCTGATAATGCACATTTATAGAAATCTTCCCAATGAGTCCCTAGGAGTATCTCCTTATGAGATGCTCTACGGCCGTAAGTGCCGTACTCCCCTCAAGGCTTTCAAAGACTCTCTACGAGATGCCACCTTCAATGAGCATCAGAATGTGCCCCAGTTTCTTCAAAACCTTCAACACATTCTAGAGAGAGTCCACAGTTTTGCCCATGATAATCTATTGAAAGCACAGGAGAGGATGAAGACTCATTACGACCAGACCAGCAAAGTAAGAAAATTTAAGCCGGGAGACTTCGTGCTAGCGTACTTCCCTATCCCAGGTTCTCCTTTACAAAACAGGTTTTCATGACCCTACCGCATCAAGGAGTGCAGAAACAACCATAACTACGTTCTAGAGACTCCAGATAGGCGGCAGAAGACCCAGGTGTGCCACGTCAACCTCCTGAAGCTATATAATGGTACTCCTCCCACTGTCATGTTAAACTACTCTGCTTTTACAGAACCATACATCCACAGTGAGACCTTCCCTGCTTCTCCTCCCGAAAGCACTGACAAGGAGTCAGCGCTTTCTAATTCAGAAATCCTTAATGATCTTCCCAACTACTTTCAGGATAATCATAGTGCACGTCTCGTCAAGATCTTCAGAGAACATCAAGAGTTGTTCCGAGATGACCCCCAAGAGTGTAATGTTACCCAGCACGACATCCAACTGCTCCCCGACACCCGGCCGATTCGTCAACCCTTCTACCGAATCAGCCCTAGCAAGAAGGAAGTCATGCGTGCTGAGGTGCAGTACCTCTTGGATCATGGACTGGCTACACCTTGTGAGTCCCCCAGGGCCTCACCCTGTATCTTGGTGCCAAAACCCCAAGGTAAGGTGAGGCTATGTACTGACTATCGTAAGTTGAATAACGTGACAGTCAAGGATGCTTACCCCTTGCCAAGGATAGATGACATTCTTGATGCCATTGGTAATGCCCAGTACTTGTCCCAAGTGGACTTGCTTAAGGGGTATTATCAAGTGTGCTTAACGGAGCGAGCTAAAGAAATATCTGCCTTTATCACTCCTTTTGGACTTTTCAGATATGAACGCCTTCCTTTCGGACTATGTAATGCCCCGGCCACCTTTCAGAGAGCTGTCAACCGTGTCATCCAGGGCTTGGATAACACATTCCTAAAGGAAACGAACATAGGAATGTGCCTAAATGCCAACAGCGACTGCCCAGACAGGTACAAGAGGAGTGTTGTTAACGCATATGTCGACCGTGCTCTCAGCCACAGCTCAGAATGGAAGCAAGTCGACGAAGAACTCTGTAGGGTAAGGCAGGTCCTAGTCAACAATGGCTTCTCCAATGGTTTCGAGGAAGACATCATAAGAAGGAAAGTGAAACGCCATGCAACCTCTGAAGAGACAACTAACACAACACCTATACCCCCTATTTGACTATTTTAAAGGAACTTCTTTTCCACAGCTCATAAAACGGAGGAAAGGGTCCTGAAAGATATTGTTAATAGAAACGTTATCCCTACAGACAAAAATCAGAAGATACAACTGACAATTTACTATAAAACCAGAAAAACGGCCAGCCTACTCATGAGAAACTCTCCAGACACAAAACAGAACGCATTAAAAGAGACTAACGTCGTCTATGCCTTCAAATGCCCTCTTGGGGACTGTAAGCTCAAAAAAACCCAATATATAGGCAAGACAACAACATCTCTTTCTAGGCGTTTAACGATGCATAAGCAACAGGGCTCCATTAAGGAACATATAATCTCTTCCCACAACCAAACCATCGCCAGAGAAATCCTAGTAAACAACACAGAAATCATCGATAGATACAGCGATAGCAGGCGGCTTGACGTTTGCGAGGCACTACACATCAAGAAGTCAACACCAGCAATCAACAGCCAATTAATGCACAACTATATTCTACCCACCTCAAGACTCCGCTCCAATATAGAAGCATCAAGAAATATGGACCAATAGGCTTTCTACAATCACTTCTATTCAATACCCATTGTTTCGTGTTCTGTCTTGTGTTGATGAAATTAATACCCTATTTATACCACCTCTTGTTCTGTCTTGTGTTGATGAAATTAATACCCTATTAATGCCACCTCACCCCATCCACCTCTCTCAAATGTAGATATAAAAACGGAGATGCGTAAGTTCTATTCTGTTGTGTATTTGTAAACTAAAGTCTTTGAAAATGTAAGAAGTTTTACAAAACGCGCTCGTGTCGCGTCAGACTAGAAATAAAAATGAATTTTGGAGAATTGATTTTTGATTTACCTCCAACAGTGAAAAGAAATGTACGAAAGATTGAGAAAATTCGTGTTAGAATTATTAATCTTACTTTTTCGGTCATATTTAATTATATATATATATATATATATATATATATATATATATATTGTGACGATAATCTCCTTCAAGAGATTGAGCCTGCTCTTCCCTCCAAAAATACGTCGATACATCTATATAAAACTACTATGGAAGAAATGTCCAACAACGACAACAACACCAGCAAGGTTTGCCAGAGCGCAAAACGTATGCAGCCAGGAACACCTGCTTCTCCTCAAACCGCCAAATTACCTGTGTTGTTGCCGGCTCCTCGCTGATTGGTCGCCGGTCTGGCTGCAACTGCACTCCACCCCCCCATACTACTTGATGTCTGGGGCCGCCACGACCTCAGTCCTCAGAATATTCAGTGCTTTCATACGGTTAACACTTCTTCCTGGTAGACTGAGCTTTGGCTTACGTGTACTGAGAGAGGTGATAGCTTAAAGCCAATATTCCTGCACCTCTCATTTTTTGTATATTGCACTTCTTGTTATTTTGCTCACTTGTCTTAACGTAACTTTTCATTGTGTCATTTAATTTATTCTTATTATTTTGATTGATTGATTTTATTATACGAATTTGTATGTCCATTTTATTCATGTTTTGTTTATTTAACGTAATTAAAATTCCATTGTTAAAGTTTACTTGTGTTTTGTGTGTCTTCTCCTTACCTTACCACAGACGAAGTTCCAGATTTTCTATTTTTTTTAATACTATGTGACGAGGCCATACCCCTAGCTCTGAACAGCCGAACATCAACGCGTTACCGTCACATATTATATATATATATATATATATATATATATATATATATATATATATATATATATATATATATATATATATATATATATATATATATATATATATATATTTAAATATGACCAAAAAAGTAAGATTAATAATTCTAACACGAATTTTCTCAATATTTCTTATGTTTCTTTTCACTGTCGATGGTAATTGAAAAATCAATTCTCCAAAATTCATTTTTATTTCTAGTCTGACGCGACACGTGAACATGTTTCGTAATAACTTATTACATTTTCAAAGACTTTAGTCTTTGGATTATCCAACCAGGATAATCAAGAAACTAACAACATTATATGGAGGACCTATGGCGATTCCACGACCAAGAGACGGCTCTCTGAACCTTGCTGGAATCAACCTCCCTGAAGACCAAGTCACTCTCCTAAATCTGGGTATAAACTGTCACGTTATGTCCATACCAAATGAGATGGCCCGGAAAGTGGAGTTGGAGATCCTGTTGGACGACATATTCGACCTCGAGACACAAAAGAAAGTTATAACCAAAGACACCTTACAAGCAGAACTTATTGCAAAAGGAGGAAAGATTCGAGGCAACTACAGAAGCACCATACTGTCCCCCGAGCTCAAAGCGGCAGCTAAGAGCTTTCGTGAGAACAAGGAGATAGTCGTCAGGAGAGGTGACAAGTCGCCAATATACGACATTCTTAATTTAAAAAAGACGAATATCTGGCGAAAATGAACCTCATACTCTCTGACCTAACTAAATTCCAAAGGGTAACGAAGAACACTACAGCCGAATTGTAAGCAAAGGTTAACAGATTGATCGAAACTGTGAACGCCAAGAAATCGAGACTCCACCTGCCAAAGTTTATTGGGGAATACAAACCTGGGTATTCGTATGGAAATGTCAAGACACATAAGCCTGGAAACCCACTTCGGCCAATCATCAATCAGATACCCACACCCACGTACAGACTGGCAAAGCGACTCAACGGCTTGCTGACCCCTTATGTCCCTTGCGCCTTCAGCCTGAAGTCTCCAAAGGATTTTGTTGACTTACTGAGGGGAACACGGGCCGCAGGGATAAGAGCCTCGTTGGACGTAGAATCACTGTTTACCAACGTACCTGTGGATGAAACAATCGGGATGATAGCGGACAGAGTGTATCGTGATCCGGCCTGTACTCCTCTTGACATACGAAAAAACATTCTAAGGAAACTACTTCAAGCTTGTACTAAAGAGGCACCCTTGTTGAGCCCGGATGGGCACATGTATAAGCAAGTAGATGGGGTCGCCATGGGTTCTCCCCCTAGGTGTCCTGTTTGCAAACTTCTACATGGGTACCATCGAACAGAAGATCTAAGTCGACATGAACTTGAAACCGGCTATATACTGCAGGTAAGTTAACGACATTTTTACATAGGTACCTGATGTCAGACATCTGCTGGAGCTGAAAGAGGCATTTGAGCGGAAATCTGTGTTGCGTTTCACTTACGAGATGAAGAAGGATGGGAAGCTGCCCTTTCTAGATGTAACAGTCATGGAAAGAAGCGGAGGTTTCCACACTTCAATCTACACTAAGGAATCAAACATAGGAATGTGCCTCAATGCCAACAGTGACTGCCCAGACAGGTCCAAGACGAGTGTTGTTAATGCTTATGTCGACCGTGCTCTCAACCACAGTTAAGGATGGAAGCAAGTCGATGAAGAACTCTATAGGGTAAGGCAGGTCCTAGCCAACAACGGCTTCACCAATGGTTTCGTTGAAGACATCATAAGAAGGAAGGTGAAACGCCATGCAACCTCTGAAGAGACAACTAACACAACACCTGTACCCCTATTAGACTATTTTACAGGAACTTCTTTTCTACAGCTCATAAAACGGACGAAAGGGTCCTGAAAGATATTGTTAATAGGAACGTTATCCCTACAGACAAAAATCAGAAGATACAATTGACGATTTACTATAAAACCAAAAAAACGGTCAACCTACTCATGAGAAACTTTCCAGACACAAAGCAGAACGCTTTAAAAGATACCAACGTCGTCTATGCCTTCCAATGCCCACTTGGGGACTGTAAACCTCAAAGAACTCAGTATATAGGAAAAACAACAACATCTCTTTCCAGGCGATTAACGATGCATAAGCAACAGGGCTTCATTAAGTAACATATAATCTCTTCTCACAACCAGACTATCACCAGATAAATCTTAACAAACAACACAGAAATCATCGATAGCAGGCGGCTTGACATCTGCGAGGCACTACACATCAAGTAGTCAACACCAGCAATCGACAGTCAATTAATGCACAATTATATTCTACCAACTTCAAGACTCCGCACCAATATAGAAGGATCAAGAAATATGGGCCAATAGGCTCTTTGCAGTTACTTCCATTCTTCCCTTTAATTTACCCAATTTATACCTATTGCACCATGTTCTGTCTTGTGTTGAAAGTTTGCTCTATCTTGTGTTGAAAGTTTTGTGCACCTCATCCAAAACTGTTGTAACATATCACCTCACTCACCACGTTCAATAAATCATCTTGTTGATCTCAGCTGATAAAATCCCCCTTTCAAACGGTATTTGCAATACCTTCCAAAAATTGTGCCTTTGTTTTGTTGGCCAGTGTTGACATTGATGGTCCTGGCTGGGATATTATTTGAGCAATATCATCAGCATATGTGATATATTCTCCATGTTGGGGATGGTTAGTTAATACTAATTTGTATATTTTACTGAAGCCTGGTACCTTGTTCTTCATACCTTAGGCACCTCTTCGATGGTTCTGTGGTTCATAAGACTGCACTCATTGCGAATGTTGCTAAGGTCTGTTACTGGCGTGGGAATTACCTTCTCTCGCTTCGTCGAACCGACTCGTCCCGACACAGACCCGACGCGATGCGACTCGACGCCTCCCCGTCCCGACGCCTCCCGGACCAGACGCCTCCCTGACCCGACGCCTCCTTGGCCCGACGCCTCTCTGACCTCTTGCCTCGACTACCCCCCCGCACCCGACCTCCTCCCTCACACCCACAACCATCATTTCCCCCGCCAGGAGTCGGTACAAAAGGAATCTCGCCTCCAGACAAATATTTTTGCTTTGGCTGAACTGTAAAATGTAGTAAAGTGTTGGTAGGTCGGTGTGACCGGTGTCTGGGGAGGGGAGGCGGCTGGGGAGGATGGGGGGAAGGTGGGTGGGGGGGGTGGACAAGATGGGCTGGAGGGAGGGGATGGTAAGGGGGGGACATGAGAGGGGAAGTTCTAAGATAAAATGCTGACCAGAAACCCCCTCCACCCCATGCAAGTATCTGAAGCTGTGTACATATATGCTATGAGGTATTTATCTCAGCACTTGCACATTCTGTGGTCACCTTGTGGCAGTGGTGGTTGCGAGGATCAACGTGCCCGCGGCCCGGTCTCTGACCAGGCTGTTGGACGCAGCTGCTCGTTGATAAGGTATCCTTTTGGAGTTTTTTTATAATTATTATTATTTTCTACCACAGACGTGGCCACACATTTACAATGCTAACCACCATATATACATTTTCTTCTGTCCTCCATGGACAGGGTTAGAGATCAGTTAAACATATAGTTCAGGGATTTATTGAACAATCAACCACAGAAGGTGATTCGGTACTTTTAAAATGCTAAGCTAACCTACATACGTAAATACATAGATACACAGATTTAAATATGCCCTACATAAAGTGTTCGAAGTGTCATTAATGTGCATTTACAAAGGTGAAATGCAATTCTGATCAGCTTCCACATGTACTTTATACACATACATATACATACACACACATATGTACGTTCATATACATATATACATGCATATACACACACACACATTCATTCACATACATTTGTCTCTTTTACTCTGACAGGGTGAGATAGCTGACAGAGAAACTAGTGTGCAATTAAGCACTTAATCACTAAAGGTGATCAAGGTGCTTTTACAAGCTCAGGTTACATAGTTACATCACATACATACATTGTGTAAATGATACATTACATGGTCAATTTTGGATACAAGTCCAATATATCAAGTCCTTTTGGAGGTGTTTATCAAGTTCTCTCTCTCTCTTGTACAGCAAGAGATATCGGCCAGTTATGCCTCCTTATGTTTAGAGAGTGTTGAACAATCTTGAGCCCTTGCTGTTGAACCTTACTAACACTGCTATACAGTCGTAATAGCTTAGCACTGTTCCCTGATAATTCCCTTCCTCGTCACCCACCTGACAAGAGAGAACAAAGCTCAGCTTAGCTACCAAACACGTACACATCGTGTCAGCAAGTTGGAGAGTCCGCCTGCTATCACTATATTTTACATCTATACAACTGTTCCATCACCTGTTCCTCTCAGAAAATCCACAGGAGCCGTGATGAAGGTTCGAACCTATGCACTGGGAATCCCCCAGATGCACGGGCTAGACGAGTACTCCACGACACGGCTAAAAGAATTGCAACCTGGGGATACTACTGCACCCTCGAGGATTCCCGAAGCTTCCATTGGAGCCGAGTCAGGGTTTCACACAATTCCCCCCCCCCCCTCATGCACTCTGGTTCTGTCGTCCAGTAATGTTACCTATGACGCCTCTCTTTCCAATCATCATCATCATAGATTCGAATCCTTATCAGGGAACCTGTGGATTTTCTCACTGATTTATCACGTTTATGGGATTTATATGTACCTGTTCCTTTCAATCGTCCCCCCCCCCCATTTACACACACACACACACACACACACACACACACACACACACACACACACACACACACACACACACACACACACACACACACACACACACACACATACACACACACACACAGAAGTAAAGTTAGGGGATGGAGGGTTGGTAACGTATGGGAAGGGATATGGGAGAGAGATGAAGGAAACACTGGAGGCATATGGGGAAAGAGAGGAATGAGGGGGCCCTGAATGACGGGTGGAATGAGCTGCTATAAGATGACTCGGAGGTCACCTTGCCTCATAAAACTCTGCCTCTATCCATTCTACCCTCAGTGATTCAGTGTCCCTGAAGGCAGGGGATGTGAAGGTATAACCCTATTACGTGGGGGTAGGGAGAGGTAAGTAAGGTAAGGGACGAAGGGAAGGGGGGGGGAGGGGTTTAGTGAGGGCAGGGTGTGGATGGTGCGATAAAACAGTTAAGACTGTGAGGCCAGTCAGAGTAGTGGCGGCCACACAGTCTTGGGACCAGTAAACCAACCTCCCGCGTCTGCTGTGTTTACCTCCCCGTGACCTCCGTTTTCTTTCCAGTGTTGATCTGGGGGTTTTTTTCGTGGCGGGAGGTGGACGGGTGGATGGGATTCTTTTGTGTTTCCTTTCGCTCGCTCTTATTCCTCC
The DNA here is from genome assembly GCF_040958095.1 of Procambarus clarkii. Classification (NCBI taxonomy): domain Eukaryota; kingdom Metazoa; phylum Arthropoda; class Malacostraca; order Decapoda; family Cambaridae; genus Procambarus; species Procambarus clarkii. The sequence goes on from NC_091153.1 coordinate 38,417,080, forward strand.
TCCTCCTGGGTGTGTGTGTGTGTGTCTTTTTGGGTGTCCGGGTGTGTGTGTTTTGTTTTGTTTTACTGTTGAACTTTTTTGTCTACTTGTGGCTGGGTTTTTTGAATGTTGGATGCTTGTGTTTGGGTCCCGTGTGTGTGTGTCTTTTCTATATAAATTGTACGGATTTGTTTTATTTACTGTGGCTGTGGTTTTCTCTTGTGGTTGTGTGTCATAAATAGATGTTGACGGGTTCGATATCAAATTGTTTAATATGTTATTAAAGAGGTGTACTTTATTATAAGATGGTGAACTATCATAAATGGTGTTCTTATGAGATTTTTTTATGTGATATTAGGTCTCCTTGTCAGTAGAGTCGAGGATACTGTTTGCCTGAGGCGTCAACAAGGGTGCAAAAGATATTCTGTTATAATATTCATAACACATTCACCAAAGCATACATCACACATATAGGGACTCACATAAGGACTCAGCCGTTGTGTGTGTGTATATATATATATATATATATATATATATATATATATATATATATATATATATATATATATATATATATATATATATATATATATATATATATATATATATACACGTCTCATTGAATATGACCGCATATTCAGTATTTACTATCTTCTGGTTTAGGGCTTCTATCCCTCTAGCTACTTTCCTAACATGAATCAGGGCTTAGCTGAAAGAGGAGTTCTCCAAAACTCATTTTCGTTATTTCAAGGTGAAGAAAAAGTGAATTACTATAGAATATATTACACTTATTCATACAATTTGTACAACGTTTCGAACCTCTATGGTTCATTCTCAAGTGAGATGAAATTACAGGACTCGTTGATTTATACCAGTATGGGGTTAGGTGATAAAGGTAAAAAGAAGGGGGGATACATAGGGGGTAATTGGGGGACGAAGCACATAAGAACATACGAATAAAGGTAACTGCAGAAGGCCCATTGGCCCATACGAGGCAGCTCCTATTATACAAAGATTAATCAGGTGTAATTGGCCAGTTATTTTGAACAGTGTCTTCAGTGTTGGCATCGTTATGTTCTGGTCTTGTCCTTACTCTCGTGGTGGGTGGAGTAAATGGTTCCGTGATTTGGGTGTTCATGGTAGGTTGTTCTATTCTTATGTGAATTGCTTCAAGAATTTGTAATCTTCTTGCATCTTGGGTTTTGTCTATTATACAGGTATTTTTGTTCAACATTTCTCTTGTTAGGGTGATGTGATGGGCTTGTCTCATGTGATTCCTGGGGGCACCGGATTGAAGATGACAGGTCAAACTCCTCGTCAGGTTGGTCGACATCATACCTATGTACTTAGATTGAAGGTTACATCCTTCGTGGGGGCAAGTGTACATGTATACAACGCTTGACTGCTGTAGAGGGTTCTCCGTCGGCTTCATTGATAAGGAGTTCGGAAGTCTTCTTGGTTTTGTAGAATATGGTCAGGTCTATGTTTTGGTTAGGAGTATGGCTTTTTACTCCTTTGCGGATTATTTCTTTCATTATTCTTTTCTCTTTTTTATGTTCACTGTGCATGGTTGATTTGTAATATAATTCTAGTGGAAGTCTTGTGGTTTCTGTTCTAGGTTCAGGATTATTCCATCGGTCCAAGTGTCTTCTTATAGCAGCGTTTATTTCCGTGTTGCTATATCCGTTGTTCACCAATACCTGTGGTATTCTTTCAAACTCTCTACTCACGTTGCACCATTCGGAGTAGTGGGTAAGCGCTCGACAAATATAAACATTGAGAACACTGGCTGTGTATTTTCGGGGGCACTCACTTCTACCGTTCAGGCATAGTCAGTACTCCATACACTCCAAGCAACTATATATAGTCTACAATCATCAGCAGATTTCCTAGAATTAATCAAATCTACCCAGCCCGATGGAATCATTGCTTCCCTGGACGTCTAATCCCTATTTACCAACGTCCCAGTCGACACAACAATAGGAATGATACTGGACAGAGTATACAGAGACCAGTGTCTGGGGAGTAAATACTGTATACAGACCAGTGTCTGGAGATAGTAAATACTGAATATGCGGTCATATTCAATGAGACATATATATATATATATATATATATATATATATATATATATATATATATATATATATATATATATATATATATATATATATTAAGATGAATAGGTAAACCAGGGATATACTGAACATCTTGTTTCAGATTCTTTACTTTAAAATGCATAACGTTTCGAATACTTCTCGTATTTATCATCAGATCTAAAAGAAAAAACAGAAAACACAATCAAATAACTAGTAAACAAAGAACTCATACTGAATATAACTGCCTATCAAAGAAAGGAAAATGCTTAAAAAACAAAACACTTTAGCGCACTTAAAGTGATCAATACAAATAAAACTTATTAACTGTCACATACATAAAAGCTAATTTAAAAATCCATTAGACTACAAGACGAAATTTATAACTACTAAAACAAACCATTCTATTAAACTTTCGTGAAGTGATCAGAAGTGAAACTTGATACCTAACATATAGATACTAAACACTATAACAAATATTCATATAATGTCTACAAATCTACAAAAAATGTATATAAAATACAAACAGAATAAACGACAATTATAAAGTACTAACTAAAATCTTATAAAAACTCAAATAATAAATAAAATTAAATACCAAAAAATGTATTATATATCTTAAATAAAAGATTATAATAATGTACAATGTCAAGACTTGAAATAAGTAAGAAAGGGCAAAGGCATGATAAACTAAACAAAATTATAATAAAATTAAACTACCAGAATGAACTATAAATCAATTTACAGGGCCTACTGTGCACTATACAGTGTACAATTGAACAGCTGAAAGGTTGCTATTTAACAGAGGCCGCAGCTCCTTTATATATTTATAATTTAAGATTAGGATACTTGAGCACCAGGGATTATCTTTTAGGACTGGATTACCATTGTCTAAACCAGCATTTTCGGAGTTTAGAAACCATTGTTATGAGTTTAATCATTCTCTGCTGGAATCTGATTTTAAAATTCTGGACACTTGTATGAATGGCCAGTCAGATTTGAGAGTACTGGAATCCTTATATATAAAGGAGCTGCGGCCTCTGTTAAATAGCAACCTTTCAGCTGTTCAATTGTACACTGTATAGTGCACAGTAGGCCCTGTAAATTGATTTATAGTTCATTCTGGTAGTTTAATTTTATTATAATTTTGTTTAGTTTATCATGAATAAATATATTTATATAAAATATATATATATATATATATTTATATAAAAATATATATATATATATAAATATATATATATATATATAAATATATATATATATATATATATATATATATATATATATATATATATATATATATATATATATAAATATATATATATATGTCGTACCTAGTAGCCAGAACGCACTTCTTGGCCTACTATGCAAGGCGAGATTTGCCTAATAAGCCAAGTTTTCCAGAATTAATATATTTTCTCTCTTTTTTTTCTTATGACATGATAAAGCTACCCATTTCATTATGTATGAGGTCAATTTTTTTTTATTTGAGTTAAAATTAATGTAGATATATGACCGAACCTAACCAACCCTACCTAACCTAACCTAACCTATCTTTATAGGTTAGGTTAGGTTAGGTAGCCGAAAAAGTTAGGTTAGGTTAGGTTAGGTAGGTTAGGTAGTTGAAAAACCATTAAATCATGAAAACTTAGCCTATTAGGCAAATCGGGCCTTGCATAGTAGGCAGAGAAGTGCGTTCTGGCTACTAGGTACGACATATATATATATATATATATATATATATATATATATATATAAATATATATAAATATATATATATATATATATATATATATATATATATATATATATATATATATACATATGTCGTACCTAGTAGCCAGAACGCACTTCTCAGCCTACTATGCAAGGCCTGATTTGCCTAATAAGCCAAGTTTTCATGAATTAATAAATTTTCTCAATTTTTTTTCTTATGAAATGATAAAGCTACCCATTTCATTATGTATGAGGTCAATTTTGTTTATTTTAGTTAAAATTAACGTAGATATATGACCGAACCTAACCTATCTTTATAGGTTAGGTAAGGTTAGGTAGTCGAAAAAGTTAGGTTAGGTTAGGTAGGTTAGGAAGTCGAGAAAACATTAATTCATGAAAACTTGGCTTATTAGGCAAATCGGGCCTTGCATAGTAGGCTGAGAAGTGCGTTCTGGCTACTTGGTACGACATTATATATATATATATATATATATATATATATATATATATATATATATATATATATATATATATATATATATATATATATATATATATATATATTTATATATATATTACTATATATTTTGGTAGCAGTCTTTCTTGTAAACATATGTGGTTAAATTTGACCGAAAAAGTAAGATTAATAATTCTAACACGAATTTTCTCAATATTTATTATGTTTCTTTTTACTGTCGATGGTAATTGAAAAATTAATTCTCCAAAATTCATTTTTATTTCTAGTCTGACGCGACGCTTGAACACGTTTCGTAATAACTTAATACTTTTCCAAAGACTTTAGTTTACACACACAACTGTGACCTGAAAACTTGAAACAGAGTTTTACTTATGCTAACACTAAACGGCTTATCCGTCTTATATACTTACACTTGGGTGAGGTGATATGTTGCAACAGTTTTGGATGAGCTGAACAAACTTTTGACAAACACTGGACAGAACACAGAACAATGGGTATTGGATATATGAGAGCATAAGAATGGAAGTAACTGCAAAGGACCTATTGCCCCATACTTGCTCTTGATGCTTCTATATTGGTACGGAGTCTTGAAGTGGGTAGAATATAGTTGTGCATTAATTGGTTGTTAAATGCTGGTGTTGACATTTTGTTGTGTAGTGCCTCGCAGATGTCGAGCCGCCTGCTATCGCTGTATCTATCGAAGATTTCCGTGTTGTTTGCTAAGATTTCATTGGTGATGGTCTGGTTGTGGGAAATGATTATATGGTCCTTAATGGAGCCCTGTTGCTTGTGCATTGTTAATCGCCTGGAAGGAGATGTTGTTGTCTTGCCTATATACTGAGTTCTTTGGGGCTTACAGTCCCCAAGTGGGCATTTGATGGCATAGACGTCATTGGTCTCCTTTAAGGCGTTCTGCTTTGTGTCTGGAGAGTTTTTCATGAATAGTTTGGCCGTATTTTTGGTTTTATAGTAAATCGTCTATTTTATCTTCTGATTTTTGTCTGTAGGGATAACATTCCTATCAACAATATCTTTCAGGACCCTTTCCTCCGTTTTATGAGGTGTAAAAAAGAAGTTCCTGTAAAATAGTCTAAAAGGGGGTACAGGTGTTGTGTTAGTTGACCCCTTAGTGTTTGCATGACGTTTCACCTTTCTTTTTATGATGTCTTCAACGAAACCATTGGAGAAGCCATTGTTGAATAGGAACTGCATTACCCAACTGAGTTCTTCATCGACTTGCTTCCAATCTGAGCTGTGGCTGAGAGCACGGTCAACGTAAGTGTTAACAACACTCTTGTACCTGTCTGGGCAGTCACTGTTGGCATTGATGCATATTCCTATGTTTGTTTCCTTAGTGTAGACTGCAGTGTGGAAACCTCCGCTCCTTTCCATGACTGTTACATCTAGAAAGGGCAGCTTCGATCCTTCTCCATCTCGTAGGTGAAACTCAATACAGAATTTCGCTCGAATGCCTCCTTCAGCTCTTGCAGATGTCTGACATCAGGTACTTGTGTGAAAATGTCGTCAATATACCCTGCAGTATATGACTTGTTTCAAGTTCATATCAACTAAGACCTTTTGTTTGATGGTACCCATTTAGAAGTTCGCAAACAGGACACCTAGGGGAGAACCCATGGCGACCCATCTACTTGCTTATACATGTGCCCATCTGGGCTCAAGAAGAGTGCCTCTTTAGTACAAGCTTGGAGTAGTTCTCTCACTACAGTCCCCTCGTCCGATGCCTTCCCAAATGGTTTGATGTAACCATCAGAAAATTGGGAACCGCAAATGATCTGATGTTCCCATCATTGAAATATAAGAAAAACAGTTAAAAAATGAAATGAAAATATGAAAAAAATAAAAATATAAACTATACTCCCAAAACTATACTCTAATGCAATTTACACAAAATAATTAAATCAAAATGAAAATAAATCAAAATTTATGAAAATTCAATTTATCAATGCAATCAGAAACATTAAAATGGAATTGTAATATATTTAGTATAGCATGTGTGTTGCTCTTACATGCAACAGATGGTGCTGTTTTTCAAGGAAAGCATAGGTTTACCTGTCACTGGTGTGGCATCTATACTTATACATACGAAATGAACGTTATGGTAAACAACACAGCTCAATTCCAACACAATGTTACACAAAATAATTTAATAAAAAAAAATTGAAATCTATGAAAATAAAATTTATCAATGCAATCGGAAACACTGAAATGTAATTCGTGACATATTTAGTATAGCGTGCATGTTGCTATTATGTGCAAAAGATGGCCCTGTTTTTCAAAATGTATGTTTTTACCTGTCAGAGGGGTAGCATCTATATAGTAGGTATATAAAAGGACGCGCCGATTTGAATGCAACATTGTGTCAAAATTTGTATGCAATCGGTGAAGAACTTTCGGAGATTACAGCGTGTGCTGCTCTTACGTCCAACAGATGGCGTTATTAAAAAAATAAACATGTTTTTTCCTGTCACAGGTGTGGCATGTATAAAGTAGGTATATAAAAAGACGTGCTTATTTGAATGCACCGTTGTTTCAAAATTTCAAAGCAATCGGTAAAAAGGTTTCGAAAATTTCCCTCACATGAAAAAACACAGTTTTTCAAAAAACCTGTTTTTTCCTGTCGCAGACATGACATCTATACAGTATATTTTATGTATTTAAAACCCCGCTCGGATGCGATTGGAACGTTGTGTGAAAATTTCAAAGCAATCGGTGAAGAACATTCGGAGATTAGCGATTTTGAAGAAACGAACATTTTCATTTTTATTTATATGGATATACGAGGAGGAAATGCAGGTAAAACTCAACAAAACTTGAAAGAGGAAAACGAGCATCGGAATGTTGTGGGGTGACTGAGATAAATTATTTTACAGCGTAACGCAAGACAACTTCCCACAAGAACGCACCGGAGAATATACTGATACTCATGTTAAAACATTCACTGAAGGATTATGAAGAGCACTCGGAACACTATAGTGAGTTCAGGATGGTATTTAAAATAGTTGATGTACAAGAATTGTTACATTTGCTTGACAAGTTTCAAGTCGAAGTGAATACATTAGTTTGGCGTCTTAATAAGTTGTTGCTCCTGCTGCCAGCGTTGGTTCATACCATTACAACCCTGCAATTCGCCCATTACCATTATGCCCACTACCATTACAACCCTACATTATGTCCACTACCATTACAACCCTACATTACGCCCACTACCATTACAACCCTACATTAAGCCCACTACCATTACAACCCTATATTACGCCAACTACCATTACAACCCTACAGTACGCCCACTACCATTACAACCCTACATTACGCCCACTACCATTACGTCCCTACATTACGCCCACTACCATTACAACCCTACATTACGCCCACTACTATTACAACTCTACATTACGCCCACTACCATTACAACCCTACATTACGCCCACTACTATTACAACTCTACATTACGCCCACTACCATTACAACCCTGCATTACGCCCACTACCATTACAACCCAACATTACGCCCACTACCATTACAACCCTACATTACGCCCACTACCATTACAACCCTGCATTACGCCCACTACCATTACAACCCTACATTACGCCCACTATCATTACAACCCTGCATTACGCTCACTACCATTACAACCCTGCATTACGCCCACTACCATTACAAGACCCCACATTACGCCCACTACCATTACAACCCTACATTACGCCCACTACCATTACAACCCTGCATTACAACCCTGCATTACGCCCACTACCATTACAACCCTACATTACGCCCACTACCATTACAACCCTACATTACGCACACTACCATTACAACTCTACATTACGCCCACTACCATTACAACCCTACATTACACCCACTGCCATTACAACCCTACATTACGCCCACTACCATTACAACCCTACATTACGCCCACTACCATTACAACCCTACATTACACCCACTGCCATTACAACCCTACATTACGCCCACTACCATTACAACCCTACATTACGCCCATTACCATTACAACCCTACATTACGCCCACTACCATTACAACCCTACATTACGCCCACTACCATTACAACCCTACATTACGCCCACTACCATTACGTCCCTACATTACGCCCACTACCATTACAACCCTACATTACGCCCACTACCATTACAACCCTGCATTACGCCCACTACCATTACAACCCTACATTACGCCCACTACCATTCCAACTCTATATAACGCCCACTACCATTACAACCCTACATTACGCCCACTACCATTACAACCCTACATTACGCCCACTACCATTACAACCCTATATTACGCCCACTACCATTACAACCCTACATTACGCCCACTACCATTACAACCCTACATTACGCCCACTACCATTACAACCCTACATTACGCCCACTACCATTACAACCCTACATTACGCCCACTACCATTACGTCCCTTCATTACGCCCACTACCATTACAACCCTGCAATACGCCCACTACCATTATGCCCACTACCATTACAACCCTACATTAAGCCCACTACCATTACAACCCTACATTACGCCCACTACCATTACAACCCTACATTAAGCCCACTACCATTACAACAGTACATTACGCCCACTACCATTACAACCCTACATTACGCCCACTACAATTACAACCCTACATTACGCCCACTACCATTACAACCCAACATTACGCCCACTACCATTACGTCCCTACATTAAGCCCACTAGCATTACAACCCTACATTACGCCCACTACCATTACAACCCTGCATTACGCCAACTACCATTACAACCCTACATTACGCCCACTACCATTACAACCCTACATTACGCCCACTACCATTACAACCCTGCATTACTCCCACTACCATTACAACCCTACATTACGCCCACTACCATTACAACCCTGCATTACGCCCACTACCATTACAACCCTGCATTACGCCCAGTACCATTACAACCCTACATTACGCCTACTACCATTAGAAATCCTACATTACGCTCACTACCATTACAACCCGGCATTACGCCCACTACCATTACAACCCTACATTACGCCCACTACCATTACAACCCTGCATTACGCCCACTACCATTACAACCCTACATTACGCCCACTACCATTCCAACTCTATATAACGCCCACTACCATTACAACCCTACATTACGCCCACTACCATTACAACCCTACATTACGCCCACTACCATTACAACCCTATATTACGCCCACTACCATTACAACCCTACATTACGCCCACTACCATTACAACCCTACATTACGCCCACTACCATTACAACCCTACATTACGCCCACTACCATTACAACCCTACATTACGCCCACTACCATTACGTCCCTTCATTACGCCCACTACCATTACAACCCTGCAATACGCCCACTACCATTATGCCCACTACCATTACAACCCTACATTAAGCCCACTACCATTACAACCCTACATTACGCCCACTACCATTACAACCCTACATTAAGCCCACTACCATTACAACAGTACATTACGCCCACTACCATTACAACCCTACATTACGCCCACTACAATTACAACCCTACATTACGCCCACTACCATTACAACCCAACATTACGCCCACTACCATTACGTCCCTACATTAAGCCCACTAGCATTACAACCCTACATTACGCCCACTACCATTACAACCCTGCATTACGCCAACTACCATTACAACCCTACATTACGCCCACTACCATTACAACCCTACATTACGCCCACTACCATTACAACCCTGCATTACTCCCACTACCATTACAACCCTACATTACGCCCACTACCATTACAACCCTGCATTACGCCCACTACCATTACAACCCTGCATTACGCCCAGTACCATTACAACCCTACATTACGCCTACTACCATTAGAAATCCTACATTACGCTCACTACCATTACAACCCTGCATTACGCCCACTACCATTACAACCCTATATTACGCCCACTACCAATACAATCCTACATTACGGCCACGACCATTACAACCCTACATTACGCCCACTACCATTACAACTCTACGCCCACTACCATTACAACCCTACATTACGTCCACTGCCATTACAACCCTACATTACGTCCACTGCCATTACAACCCTACATTACGCCCACTACCATTACAACCCTACATTACGCCCACTACCATTACGTCCCTACATTATGCCCACTACCATTACGTCCCTACATTACGCCCACTACCATTACAACCCTACATTACGCCCACTACCATTACAACCCTGCATTACGCCCACTAGCATTACAACTCTACATTACGCCCACTACCATTACAACAATGCATTACGCCCACTACCATTACAACCCTACATTACGCCCACTACTATTACAACCCTACATTACGCCCACTACTATTACAACCCTGCATTACGCCACTACCATTACAACCCTACATTACGCCCACTACCATTACAACCCTACATTACGCCCACTACCATTACAACCCTACATTACGCTCACTACCATTACAACCCTGCATTACGCCCACTACCATAACAATTATGCATTACGCCCGCTACCATTAGAACCCTACATTACGCCCACTACCATTACAACCCTGCATTACGCCCACTACCATTACAACCCTACATTACTCCCACTACCATTACAACCCTACATTACGCCAGTACCATTACAACCCTACATTACGCCCACTACCATTACAACCCCACATTACGCCCACTACCATTACAACAGTACATTACGCCCACTGCCATTACAACCCTACATTACGCCCACTGCCATTACAACCCTACATTACGCCCACTGCCATTACAACCCTACATTACGCCCACTACCATTGCAACCCTATATTACGCCCACTGCCATTACAACCCTACATTACGCCCACTACCATTACAACCCTACATTACGCCCACTACCATTACAACCCTACATTACGCCCACAAGCATTACAACTCTACATTACGCCCACTACCATTACAACTCTACATTACGCCTACTACCATTACAACCCTACATTACGCCCACTACCATTACAACCCTACATTACGCCCACTACCATTACAAACCTACATTACGCTCACTACCATTACAACCCTACATTACGCCCACTACCATTACAACCCTACATTACGCCCACTACCAATACAATCCTATATTACGGCCACGACCATTACAACCCTACATTACGCCCACTACCATTACAACTCTACGCCCACTACCATTATAACCCTACATTACGTCCACTGCCATTACAACCCTACATTACGTCCACTGCCATTACAACCCTACATTACGCCCACTACCATTACAACCCTACATTACGCCCACTACCATTACGTCCCTACATTACGCCCACTACCATTACGTCCCTACATTACGCCCACTACCATTACAACCCTACATTACGCCCACTACCATTACAACCCTGCATTACGCCCACTAGCATTACAACTCTACATTACGCCCACTACCATTACAACAATGCATTACGCCCACTACCATTACAACCCTACATTACGCCCACTACTATTACAACCCTACATTACGCCCACTACTATTACAACCCTGCATTACGCCACTACCATTACAACCCTACATTACGCCCACTACCATTACAACCCTACATTACGCCCACTACCATTACAACCCTACATTACGCCCACTACCATTACAACCCTGCATTACGCTCACTACCATAACAATTATGCATTACGCCCGCTACCATTAGAACCCTACATTACGCCCACTACCATTACAACCCTGCATTACGCCCACTACCATTACAACCATACATTACTCCCACTACCATTACAACCCTACATTACGCCAGTACCATTACAACCCTACATTACGCCCACTACCATTACAACCCCACATTACGCCCACTACCATTACAACAGTACATTACGCCCACTGCCATTACAACCCTACATTATGCCCACTGCCATTACAACCCTACATTACGCCCACTGCCATTACAACCCTACATTACGCCCACTACCATTGCAACCCTATTTTACGCCCACTGCCATTACAACCCTACATTACGCCCACTACCATTACAACCCTACATTACGCCCACTACCATTACAACCCTACATTACGCCCACTAGCATTACAACCCTACATTACGCCCACTAGCATTACAACTCTACATTACGCCCACTACAATTACAACTCTACATTACGCCTACTACCATTACAACCCTACATTACGCCCACTACCATTACAAACCTACATTACGCTCACTACCATTACAACCCTACATTACGCCCACTACCATTACAACCCTACATTACGCCCACTACCATTGCAACCCTATATTACGCCCACTGCCATTACAACCCTACATTACGCCCACTACCATTACATCCCCACATTACGCCCACTACCATTACAACCCTACATTACGCCCACTAGCATTACAACCCTACATTACGCCCACTAGCATTACAACAATACATTACGCCCACTACCATTACAACTCTACATTACGCCCACTACCATTACAACTCTACATTACGCCTACTACCATTACAACCCTACATTACGCCCACTACCATTACAACCCTACATTACGCCCACTACCGTTACAACCCTACATTACGCCCACTACCATTACAACCCTGCATTACGCCCACTACCATTACAACCCAACATTACGCCCACTACCATTACAACCCTACATTACGCCCACTACCATTACAACCCTGCATTACGCCCACTACCAATACAACCCTACATTACGCCCACTACCATTACAACCCTGCATTACGCCCACTACCATTACAACCCTGCATTACGCCCACTACCATTACAAGACCCCACATTACGCCCACTACCATTACAACCCTGCATTACGCCCACTACCAATACAACCCTACATTACGCCCACTACCATTACAACCCTGCATTACGCCCACTACCATTACAACCCTGCATTACGCCCACTACCATTACAAGACCCCACATTACGCCCACTACCATTACAACCCTACATTACGCCCACTACCATTACAACCCTGCATTACGCCCACTACCATTACAACCCTACATTACGCCCACTACCATTACAACCCTACATTACGCCCACTACCATTACAACCCTACATTACGCCCACTACCATTACAACCCTGCATTACGCCCACTACCATTACAACCCTACATTACGCCCACTACCATTCCAACTCTATATTACGCCCACTACCATTACAACCCTACATTACGCCCACTACCATTACAACCCTACATTACGCCCACTACCATTACAACCCTATATTACGCCTACTATCATTACAACCCTACATTACGCCCACTACCATTACAACCCTACATTACGCCCACTACCATTACAACCCTACATTACGCCCACTGCCATTACAACCCTACATTACGCCCACTACCATTACGTCCCTTCATTACGCCCACTACCATTACAACCCTGCAATACGCCCACTACCATTATGCCCACTACCATTACAACCCTACATTAAGCCCACTACCATTACAACCCTACATTACGCCCACTACCATTACAACCCTACATTAAGCCCACTACCATTACAACAGTACATTACGCCCACTACCATTACAACCCTACATTACGCCCACTACAATTACAACCCTACATTACGCCCACTACCATTACAACCCAACATTACGCCCACTACCATTACGTCCCTACATTACGCCCACTAGCATTACAACCCTACATTACGCCCACTACCATTACAACCCTGCATTACGCCCACTACCATTACAACCCTACATTACGCCAACTACCATTACAACCCTACATTACGCCCACTACCATTACAACCCTGCATTACTCCCACTACCATTACAACCCTACATTACGCCCACTACCATTACAACCCTGCATTACGCCCACTACCATTACAACTCTGCATTACGCCCAGTACCATTACAACCCTACATTACGCCTACTACCATTAGAAATCCTACATTACGCTCACTACCATTACAACCCTGCATTACGCCCACTACCATTACAACCCTACATTACGCCCACTACCAATACAATCCTACATTACGGCCACGACCATTACAACCCTACATTACGCCCACTACCATTACAACTCTACGCCCACTACCATTACAACCCTACATTACGTCCACTGCCATTACAACCCTACATTACGTCCACTGCCATTACAACCCTACATTACGCCCACTACCATTACAACCCTACATTACGCCCACTACCATTACGTCCCTACATTACGCCCACTACCATTACGTCCCTACATTACGCCCACTACCATTACAACCCTACATTACGCCCACTACCATTACAACCCTGCATTACGCCCACTAGCATTACAACTCTACATTACGCCCACTACCATTACAACAATGCATTACGCCCACTACCATTACAACCCTACATTACGCCCACTACTATTACAACCCTACATTACGCCCACTACTATTACAACCCTGCATTACGCCACTACCATTACAACCCTACATTACGCCCACTACCATTACAACCCTACATTACGCCCACTACCATTACAACCCTACATTACGCCCACTACCATTACAACCCTGCATTACGCCCACTACCATAACAATTATGCATTACGCCCGCTACCATTAGAACCCTACATTACGCCCACTACCATTACAACCCTGCATTACGCCCACTACCATTACAACCCTACATTACTCCCACTACCATTACAACCCTACATTACGCCAGTACCATTACAACCCTACATTACGCCCACTACCATTACAACCCCACATTACGCCCACTACCATTACAACAGTACATTACGCCCACTGCCATTACAACCCTACATTACGCCCACTGCCATTACAACCCTACATTACGCCCACTGCCATTACAACCCTACATTACGCCCACTACCATTGCAACCCTATATTACGCCCACTGCCATTACAACCCTACATTACGCCCACTACCATTACAACCCTACATTACGCCCACTACCATTACAACCCTACATTACGCCCACTAGCATTACAACTCTACATTACGCCCACTACCATTACAACTCTACATTACGCCTACTTCCATTACAACCCTACATTACGCCCACTACCATTACAACCCTACATTACGCCCACTACCATAACAAACCTACATTACGCTCACTACCATTACAACCCTACATTACGCCCACTACCATTACAACCCTACATTACGCCCACTACCAATACAATCCTACATTACGGCCACGACCATTACAACCCTACATTACGCCCACTACCATTACAACTCTACGCCCACTACCATTATAACCCTACATTACGTCCACTGCCATTACAACCCTACATTACGTCCACTGCCATTACAACCCTACATTACGCCCACTACCATTACAACCCTACATTACGCCCACTACCATTACGTCCCTACATTACGCCCACTACCATTACGTCCCTACATTACGCCCACTACCATTACAACCCTACATTACGCCCACTACCATTACAACCCTGCATTACGCCCACTAGCATTACAACTCTACATTACGCCCACTACCATTACAACAATGCATTACGCCCACTACCATTACAACCCTACATTACGCCCACTAGCATTACAACCCTACATTACGCCCACTAGCATTACAACAATACATTACGCCCACTACCATTACAACTCTACATTACGCCCACTACCATTACAACTCTACATTACGCCTACTACCATTACAACCCTACATTACGCCCACTACCATTACAACCCTACATTACGCCAACTACCATTACAACCCTACATTACGCCCACTACCATTACAACCCTGCATTACGCCCACTACCATTACAACCCAACATTACGCCCACTACCATTACAACCCTACATTACGCCCACTACCATTACAACCCTGCATTACGCCCACTACCAATACAACCCTACATTACGCCCACTACCATTACAACCCTGCATTACGCCCACTACCATTACAACCCTGCATTACGCCCACTACCATTACAAGAAACCACATTACGCCCACTACCATTACAACCCTGCATTACGCCCACTACCAATACAACCCTACATTACGCCCACTACCATTACAACCCTGCATTACGCCCACTACCATTACAACCCTGCATTACGCCCACTACCATTACAAGACCCCACATTACGCCCACTACCATTACAACCCTACATTACGCCCACTACCATTACAACCCTGCATTACAACCCTGCATTACGCCCACTACCATTACAACCCTACATTACGCCCACTACCATTACAACCCTACATTACGCCCACTACCATTACAACTCTACATTACGCCCACTACCATTACAACCCTACATTACACCCACTGCCATTACAACCCTACATTACGCCCACTACCATTACAACCCTACATTACGCCCACTACCATTACAACCCTACATTACACCCACTGCCATTACAACCCTACATTATGCCCACTACCATTACAACCCTACATTACGCCCACTACCATTACAACCCTACATTACACCCACTGCCATTACAACCCTACATTACGCCCACTACCATTACAACCCTACATTACGCCCACTACCATTACAACCCTACATTACGCCCACTACCATTACAACCCTACATTACGCCCACTACCATTACAACCCTACATTACGCCCACTACCATTACGTCCCTACATTACGCCCACTACCATTACGTCCCAACATTACGCCCACTACCATTACAACCCTACATTACGCCCACTACCATTACAACCCTGCATTACGCCCACTACCATTACAACCCTACATTATGCCCACTATTACAACCCTGCATTACGCCCACTACTATTACAACCCTGCATTACGCCCACTACCATAACAACCCTGCATTACGCCCACTACCATTACAACCCTACATTACGCCCACTACCATTACAACCCTGCATTACGCCCACTACCATTACAATCCTGCATTACGCCCACTACCATTACAACCCAGCATTACGCCCACTACCATTACAACCCTACATTACTCCCACTACCATTACAACCCTACATTACGCCCACTACCCTTACAACCCTACATTACGCCCACTACCATCACAACCCTACATTACGCCCACTACCATTACAACAGTACATTACGCCCACTGCCATTACAACCCTACATTATGCCTACTGTTATTACAACCCTACATTACGCCCACTGCCATTACAACCCTACATTACGCCCACTACCATTCCAACTCTATATTACGCCCACTACCATTACAACCCTACATTACGCCCACTACCATTACAACCCTACATTACGCCCACTACCATTACAACCCTCTATTACGCCTACTACCATTACAACCCTACATTACGCCCACTACCATTACAACCCTACATTACGCCCACTACCATTACAACCCTACATTACGCCCACTACCATTACAACCCTACATTACGCCCACCACCATTACGTCCCTACATTACGCCCACTACCATTACAACCCTGCAATACTCCCACTACCATTATGCCCACTACCATTACAACCCTACATTAAGCCCACTACCATTACAACCCTACATTACGCCCATTACCATTACAACCCTACATTAAGCCCACTACCATTACAACAGTACATTATGCCCACTACCATTACAACCCTACATTACGCCCACTACCATTACGTCCCTACATTACGCCCACTACCATTACAACCCTGCAATACGCCCACTACCATTATGCCCACTACCATTACAACCCTACATTACGCCCACTACAATTACAACCCTACATTACGCCCACTACCATTACAACCCAACATTACGCCCACTACTATTACGTCCCTACATTACGCCCACTAGCATTACAACCCTACATTACGCCCACTACCATTACAACCCTACATTACGCCCACTACCATTACAACCCTGCATTACTCCCACTACCATTACAACCCTACATTACGCCCACTACCATTACAACCCTGCATTACGCCCACTACCATTACAACCCTGCATTACGCCCAGTACCATTACAACCCTACATTACGCCTTCTACCATTACAAATCCTACATTACGCTCACTACCATTACAACCCTGCATTACGCCCACTACCATTACAACCCTACATTACGCCCACTACCATTACAATCCTACATTACGGCCATGACCATTACAACCCTTCATTACGCCCACTACCATTACAACTCTACGCCCACTACCATTACAACCCTACATTACGTCCACTGCCATTACAACCCTACATTACGTCCACTGCCATTACAACCCTACATTACGCCCACTACCATTACAACCCTACATTACGCCCACTACCATTACGTCCCTACATTACGCCCACTACCATTACGTCCCTACATTACGCCCACTACCATTACAACCCCACATTACGCCCACTACCATTACAACCCTGCATTACGCCCACTAGCATTACAACTCTACATTACGCCCACTACCATTACAACAATGCATTACGCCCACTACCATTACAACCCTATATTACGCCCACTACTATTACAACCCTACATTACGCCCACTACTATTACAACCCTGCATTACGCCACTACCATTACAACCCTACATTACGCCCACTACCATTACAACCCTACATTACGCCCTCTACCATTACAAACCTACATTACGCTCACTACCATTACAACCCTACATTACGCCCACTACCATTACAACCCTACATTACGCCCACTACCATTACAACCCTACATTACGCCCACTACCATAACAACCCTGCATTACGCCCACTACCATTACAACCCTACATTACGCCCACTACCATTACAACCCTGCATTACGCCCACTACCATTACAATCCTGCATTACGCCCACTACCATTACAACCCAGCATTACGCCCACTACCATTACAACCCTACATTACTCCCACTACCATTACAACCCTACATTACGCCCACTACCATTACAACTCTACATTACGCCTACTACCATTACAACCCTACATTACGCCCACTACCATTACAACCCTACATTACGCCAACTACCATTACAACCCTACATTACGCCCACTACCATTACAACCCTGCATTACGCCCACTACCATTACAACCCAACATTACGCCCACTACCAGTACAACCCTACATTACGCCCACTACCATTACAACCCTGCATTACGCCCACTACCAATACAACCCTACATTACGCCCACTACCATTACAACCCTGCATTACGCCCACTACCATTACAACCCTGCATTACGCCCACTACCATTACAAGACCCCACATTACGCCCACTACCATTACAACCCTGCATTACGCCCACTACCAATACAAACCTACATTACGCCCACTACCATTACAACCCTGCATTACGCCCACTACCATTACAACCCTGCATTACGCCCACTACCATTACAAGACCCCACATTACGCCCACTACCATTACAACCCTACATTACGCCCACTACCATTACAACCCTGCATTACAACCCTGCATTACGCCCACTACCATTACAACCCTACATTACGCCCACTACCATTACAACCCTACATTACGCCCACTACCATTACAACTCTACATTACGCCCACTACCATTACAACCCTACATTACACCCACTGCCATTACAACCCTACATTACGCCCACTACCATTACAACCCTACAATACGCCCACTACCATTACAACCCTACATTACACCCACTGCCATTACAACCCTACATTACGCCCACTACCATTACAACCCTACATTACGCCCACTACCATTACAACCCTACATTACACCCACTGCCATTACAACCCTACATTACGCCCACTACCATTACAACCCTACATTACGCCCACTACCATTACAACCCTACATTACGCCCACTACCATTACAACCCTACATTACGCCCACTACCATTACAACCCTACATTACGCCCACTACCATTACGTCCCTACATTACGCCCACTACCATTACGTCCCAACATTACGCCCACTACCATTACAACCCTACATTACGCCCACTACCATTACAACCCTGCATTACGCCCACTACCATTACAACCCTACATTATGCCCACTATTACAACCCTGCATTACGCCCACTACTATTACAACCCTGCATTACGCCCACTACCATAACAACCCTGCATTACGCCCACTACCATTACAACCCTACATTACGCCCACTACCATTACAACCCTGCATTACGCCCACTACCATTACAATCCTGCATTACGCCCACTACCATTACAACCCAGCATTACGCCCACTACCATTACAACCCTACATTACTCCCACTACCATTACAACCCTACATTACGCCCACTACCCTTACAACCCTACATTACGCCCACTACCATCACAACCCTACATTACGCCCACTACCATTACAACAGTACATTACGCCCACTGCCATTACAACCCTACATTACGCCCACTACCATTCCAACTCTATATTACGCCCACTACCATTACAACCCTACATTACGCCCACTACCATTACAACCCTACATTACGCCCACTACCATTACAACCCTCTATTACGCCTACTACCATTACAACCCTACATTACGCCCACTACCATTACAACCCTACATTACGCCCACTACCATTACAACCCTACATTACGCCCACTACCATTACAACCCTACATTACGCCCACTACCATTACGTCCCTACATTACGCCCACTACCATTACAACCCTGCAATACGCCCACTACCATTATGCCCACTACCATTACAACCCTACATTAAGCCCACTACCATTACAACCCTACATTACGCCCACTACCATTACAACCCTACATTAAGCCCATTACAACAGTACATTATGCCCACTACCATTACAACCCTACATTACGCCCACTACCATTACGTCCCTACATTACGCCCACTACCATTACAACCCTGCAATACGCCCACTACCATTATGCCCACTACCATTATGCCCACTACCATTACAACCCTACATTACGCCCACTACAATTACAACCCTACATTACGCCCACTACCATTACAACCCAACATTACGCCCACTACCATTACGTCCCTACATTACGCCCACTAGCATTACAACCCTACATTACGCCCACTACCATTACAACCCTACATTACGCCCACTACCATTACAACCCTGCATTACTCCCACTACCATTACAACCCTACATTACGCCCACTACCATTACAACCCTGCATTACGCCCACTACCATTACAACCCTGCATTACGCCCAGTACCATTACAACCCTACATTACGCCTTCTACCATTACAAATCCTACATTACGCTCACTACCATTACAACCCTGCATTACGCCCACTACCATTACAACCCTACATTACGCCCACTACCATTACAATCCTACATTACGGCCACGACCATTACAACCCTTCATTACGCCCACTACCATTACAACTCTACGCCCACTACCATTACAACCCTACATTACGTCCACTGCCATTACAACCCTACATTACGTCCACTGCCATTACAACCCTACATTACGCCCACTACCATTACAACCCTACATTACGCCCACTACCATTACGTCCCTACATTACGCCCACTACCATTACGTCCCTACATTACGCCCACTACCATTACAACCCTACATTACGCCCACTACCATTACAACCCTGCATTACGCCCACTAGCATTACAACTCTACATTACGCCCACTACCATTACAACAATGCATTACGCCCACTACCATTACAACCCTACATTACGCCCACTACTATTACAACCCTACATTACGCCCACTACTATTACAACCCTGCATTACGCCACTACCATTACAACCCTACATTACGCCCACTACCATTACAACCCTACATTACGCCCTCTACCATTACAAACCTACATTACGCTCACTACCATTACAACCCTACATTACGCCCACTACCATTACAACCCTACATTACGCCCACTACCAATACAATCCTACATTACGGCCACGACCATTACAACCCTACATTACGCCCACTACCATTACAACTCTACGCCCACTACCATTACAACCCTACATTACGTCCACTGCCATTACAACCCTACATTACGTCCACTGCCATTACAACCCTACATTACGCCCACTACCATTACAACCCTACATTACGCCCACTACCATTACGTCCCTACATTACGCCCACTACCATTACGTCCCTACATTACGCCCACTACCATTACAACCCTACATTACGTCCACTGCCATTACAACCCTACATTACGCCCACTACCATTACAACAATGCATTACGCCCACTACCATTACAACCCTACATTACGCCCACTACTATTACAACCCTACATTACGCCCACTACTATTACAACCCTGCATTACGCCACTACCATTACAACCCTACATTACGCCCACTACCATTACAACCCTACATTACGCCCACTACCATTACAACCCTACATTACGCCCACTACCATTACAACCCTGCATTATGCTCACTACCATAACAATTATGCATTACGCCCGCTACCATTAGAACCCTACATTACGCCCACTACCATTACAACCCTGCATTACGCCCACTACCATTACAACCATACATTACTCCCACTACCATTACAACCCTACATTACGCCAGTACCATTACAACCCTACATTACGCCCACTACCATTACAACCCCACATTACGCCCACTCTCATTACAACAGTACATTACGCCCACTGCCATTACAACCCTACATTATGCCCACTGCCATTACAACCCTACATTACGCCCACTGCCATTACAACCCTACATTACGCCCACTACCATTGCAACCCTATATTACGCCCACTGCCATTACAACCCTACATTACGCCCACTACCATTACAACCCTACATTACGCCCACTACCATTACAACCCTACATTACGCCCACTAGCATTACAACCCTACATTACGCCCACTAGCATTACAACTCTACATTACGCCCACTACCATTACAACTCTACATTACGCCTACTACCATTACAACCCTACATTACACCCACTACCATTACAACCCTACATTACGCCCACTACCATTACAAACCTACATTACGCTCACTACCATTACAACCCTACATTACGCCCACTACCATTACAACCCTACATTACGCCCACTACCATTGCAACCCTATATTACGCCCACTGCCATTACAACCCTACATTACGCCCACTACCATTACAACCCCACATTACGCCCACTACCATTACAACCCTACATTACGCCCACTAGCATTACAACCCTACATTACGCCCACTAGCATTACAACAATACATTACGCCCACTACCATTACAACTCTACATTACGCCCACTACCATTACAACTCTACATTTCGCCTACTACCATTACAACCCTACATTACGCCCACTACCATTACAACCCTACATTACGCCCACTACCATTACAACCCTACATTACGCCCACTACCATTACAACCCTGCATTACGCCCACTACCATTACAACCCAACATTACGCCCACTACCATTACAACCCTACATTACGCCCACTACCATTACAACCCTGCATTACGCCCACTACCAATACAACCCTACATTACGCCCACTACCATTACAACCCTGCATTACGCCCACTACCATTACAACCCTGCATTACGCCCACTACCATTACAAGACCCCACATTACGCCCACTACCATTACAACCCTGCATTACGCCCACTACCAATACAACCCTACATTACGCCCACTACCATTACAACCCTGCATTACGCCCGCTACCATTACAACCCTGCATTACGCCCACTACCATTACAAGACCCCACATTACGCCCACTACCTTTACAACCCTACATTACGCCCACTACCATTACAACCCTGCATTACAACCCTGCATTACGCCCACTACCATTACAACCCTACATTACGCCCACTACCATTACAACCCTACATTACGCCCACTACCATTACAACTCTACATTACGCCCACTACCATTGCAACCCTACATTACACCCACTGCCATTACAACCCTACATTACGCCCACTACCATTACAACCCTACATTACGCCCACTACCATTACAACCCTACATTACACCCACTGCCATTACAACCCTACATTACGCCCACTACCATTACAACCCTACATTACGCCCACTACCATTACAACCCTACATTACGCCCACTACCATTACAACCCTACATTACGCCCACTACCATTACAACCCTACATTACGCCCACTACCATTACGTCCCTACATTACGCCCACTACCATTACGTCCCAACATTACGCCCACTACCATTACAACCCTACATTACGCCCACTACCATTACAACCCTGCATTACGCCCACTACCATTACAACCCTACATTATGCCCACTATTACAACCCTGCATGACGCCCACTACTATTACAACCCTGCATTACGCCCACTACCATAACAACCCTGCATTACGCCCACTACCATTACAACCCTACATTACGCCCACTACCATTACAACCCTGCATTACGCCCACTACCATTACAATCCTGCATTACGCCCACTACCATTACAACCCAGCATTACGCCCACTACCATTACAACCCTACATTACTCCCACTACCATTACAACCCTACATTACGCCCACTACCCTTACAACCCTACATTACGCCCACTACCATCACAACCCTACATTACGCCCACTACCATTACAACAGTACATTACGCCCACTGCCATTACAACCCTACATTATGCCTACTGTTATTACAACCCTACATTACGCCCACTGCCATTACAACCCTACATTACGCCCACTACCATTCCAACTCTATATTACGCCCACTACCATTACAACCCTACATTACGCCCACTACCATTACAACCCTACATTACGCCCACTACCATTACAACCCTATATTACGCCCACTACCATTACAACCCTACATTAAGCCCACTACCATTACAACCCTACATTACGCCCACTACCATTACAACCCTACATTAAGCCCACTACCATTACAACAGTACATTACGCCCACTACCATTACAACCCTACATTACGCCCACTACAATTACAACCCTACATTACGCCCACTACCATTACAACCCAACATTACGCCCACTACCATTACGTCCCTACATTACGCCCACTAGCATTACAACCCTACATTACGCCCACTACCATTACAACCCTGCATTACGCCCACTACCATTACAACCCTACATTACGCCTACTACCATTACAACCCTACATTACGCCCACTACCATTACAACCCTGCATTACTCCCACTACCATTACAACCCTACATTACGCCCACTACCATTACAACCCTGCATTACGCCCACTACCATTACAACCCTGCATTACGCCCAGTACCATTACAACTCTACATTACGCCTTCTACCATTACAAATCCTACATTACGCTCACTACCATTACAACCCTGCATTACGCCCACTACCATTACAACCCTACATTACGCCCACTACCATTACAATCCTACATTACGGCCACGACCATTACAACCCTTCATTACGCCCACTACCATTACAACTCTACGCCCACTACCATTACAACCCTACATTACGTCCACTGCCATTACAACCCTACATTACGTCCACTGCCATTACAACCCTACATTACGCCCACTACCATTACAACCCTACATTACGCCCACTACCATTACGTCCCTACATTTCGCCCACTACCATTACGTCCCTACATTACGCCCACTACCATTACAACCCTACATTACGCCCACTACCATTACAACCCTGCATTACGCCCACTAGCATTACAACTCTACATTACGCCCACTACCATTACAACAATGCATTACGCCCACTACCATTACAACCCTACATTACGCCCACTACTATTACAACCCTACATTACGCCCACTACTATTACAACCCTGCATTACGCCACTACCATTACAACCCTACATTACGCCCACTACCATTACTACCCTACATTACGCCCACTACCATTACGTCCCTACATTACGCCCACTACCATTACAACCCTGCAATACGCCCACTACCATTATGCCCACTACCATTACAACCCTACATTACGCCCACTACAATTACAACCCTACATTACGCCCACTACCATTACAACCCAACATTACGCCCACTACCATTACGTCCCTACATTACGCCCACTAGCATTACAACCCTACATTACGCCCACTACCATTACAACCCTGCATTACTCCCACTACCATTACAACCCTACATTACGCCCACTACCATTACAACCCTGCATTACGCCCACTAGCATTACAACTCAACATTACGCCCACTACCATTACAACAATGCATTACGCCCACTACCATTACAACCCTACATTACGCCCACTACTATTACAACCCTACATTACGCCCACTACTATTACAACCCTGCATTACGCCACTACCATTACAACCCTACATTACGCCCACTACCATTACAACCCTACATTACGCCCACTACCATTACAACCCTACATTACGCCCACTACCATTACAACCCTGCATTATGCTCACTAACATAACAATTATGCATTACGCCCGCTACCATTAGAACCCTACATTACGCCCACTACCATTACAACCCTGCATTACGCCCACTACCATTACAACCATACATTACTCCCACTACCATTACAACCCTACATTACGCCAGTACCATTACAACCCTACATTACGCCCACTACCATTACAACCCCACATTACGCCCACTACCATTACAACAGTACATTACGCTCACTGCCATTACAACCCTACATTATGCCCACTGCCATTACAACCCTACATTACGCCCACTGCCATTACAACCCTACATTACGCCCACTACCATTGCAACCCTATATTACGCCCACTGCCATTACAACCCTACATTACGCCCACTACCATTACAACCCTACATTACGCCCACTACCATTACAACCCTACATTACGCCCACTAGCATTACAACCCTACATTACGCCCACTAGCATTACAACTCTACATTACGCCCACTACCATTACAACTCTACATTACGCCTACTACCATTACAACCCTACATTACACCCACTACCATTACAACCCTACATTACGCCCACTACCATTACAAACCTACATTACGCTCACTACCATTACAACCCTACATTACGCCCACTACCATTACAACCCTACATTACGCCCACTACCATTGCAACCCTATATTACGCCCACTGCCATTACAACCCTACATTACGCCCACTACCATTACAACCCCACATTACGCCCACTACCATTACAACCCTACATTACGCCCACTAGCATTACAACCCTACATTACGCCCACTAGCATTACAACAATACATTACGCCCACTACCATTACAACTCTACATTACGCCCACTACCATTACAACTCTACATTTCGCCTACTACCATTACAACCCTACATTACGCCCACTACCATTACAACCCTACATTACGCCCACTACCATTACAACCCTACATTACGCCCACTACCATTACAACCCTGCATTACGCCCACTACCATTACAACCCAACATTACGCCCACTACCATTACAACCCTACATTACGCCCACTACCATTACAACCCTGCATTACGCCCACTACCAATACAACCCTACATTACGCCCACTACCATTACAACCCTGCATTACGCCCACTACCATTACAACCCTGCATTACGCCCACTACCATTACAAGACCCCACATTACGCCCACTACCGTTACAACCCTGCATTACGCCCACTACCAATACAACCCTACATTACGCCCACTACCATTACAACCCTGCATTACGCCCGCTACCATTACAACCCTGCATTACGCCCACTACCATTACAAGACCCCACATTACGCCCACTACCATTACAACCCTACATTACGCCCACTACCATTACAACCCTGCATTACAACCCTGCATTACGCCCACTACCATTACAACCCTACATTACGCCCACTACCATTACAACCCTACATTACGCCCACTACCATTACAACTCTACATTACGCCCACTACCATTACATTCCTACATTACACCCACTGCCATTACAACCCTACATTACGCCCACTACCATTACAACCCTACATTACGCCCACTACCATTACAACCCTACATTACACCCACTGCCATTACAACCCTACATTACGCCCACTACCATTACAACCCTACATTACGCCCACTACCATTACAACCCTACATTACGCCCACTACCATTACAACCCTACATTACGCCCACTACCATTACGTCCCTACATTACGCCCACTACCATTACGTCCCAACATTACGCCCACTACCATTACAACCCTACATTACGCCCACTACCATTACAACCCTGCATTACGCCCACTACCATTACAACCCTACATTATGCCCACTATTACAACCCTGCATGACGCCCACTACTATTACAACCCTGCATTACGCCCACTACCATAACAACCCTGCATTACGCCCACTACCATTACAACCCTACATTACGCCCACTACCATTACAACCCTGCATTACGCCCACTACCATTACAATCCTGCATTACGCCCACTACCATTACAACCCAGCATTACGCCCACTACCATTACAACCCTACATTACTCCCACTACCATTACAACCCTACATTACGCCCACTACCCTTACAACCCTACATTACGCCCACTACCATCACAACCCTACATTACGCCCACTACCATTACAACAGTACATTACGCCCACTACCATTACAACCCTACATTACGCCCACTACCATTACAACTCTACATTACGCCCACTACCATTACAACCCTACATTACACCCACTGCCATTACAACCCTACATTACGCCCACTACCATTACAACCCTACATTACGCCCACTACCATTACAACCCTACATTACACCCACTGCCATTACAACCCTACATTACGCCCACTACCATTACAACCCTACATTACGCCCACTACCATTACAACCCTACATTACGCCCACTACCATTACAACCCTACATTACGCCCACTACCATTACGTCCCTACATTACGCCCACTACCATTACGTCCCAACATTACGCCCACTACCATTACAACCCTACATTACGCCCACTACCATTACAACCCTGCATTACGCCCACTACCATTACAACCCTACATTATGCCCACTATTACAACCCTGCATGACGCCCACTACTATTACAACCCTGCATTACGCCCACTACCATAACAACCCTGCATTACGCCCACTACCATTACAACCCTACATTACGCCCACTACCATTACAACCCTGCATTACGCCCACTACCATTACAATCCTGCATTACGCCCACTACCATTACAACCCAGCATTACGCCCACTACCATTACAACCCTACATTACTCCCACTACCATTACAACCCTACATTACGCCCACTACCCTTACAACCCTACATTACGCCCACTACCATCACAACCCTACATTACGCCCACTACCATTACAACAGTACATTACGCCCACTGCCATTACAACCCTACATTATGCCTACTGTTATTACAACCCTACATTACGCCCACTGCCATTACAACCCTACATTACGCCCACTACCATTCCAACTCTATATTACGCCCACTACCATTACAACCCTACATTACGCCCACTACCATTACAACCCTACATTACGCCCACTACCATTACAACCCTATATTACGCCCACTACCATTACAACCCTACATTAAGCCCACTACCATTACAACCCTACATTACGCCCACTACCATTACAACCCTATATTAAGCCCACTACCATTACAACAGTACATTACGCCCACTACCATTACAACCCTTCATTACGCCCACTACAATTACAACCCTACATTACGCCCACTACCATTACAACCCAACATTACGCCCACTACCATTACGTCCCTACATTACGCCCACTAGCATTACAACCCTACATTACGCCCACTACCATTACAACCCTGCATTACGCCCACTACCATTACAACCCTACATTACGCCCACTACCATTACAACCCTACATTACGCCCACTACCATTACAACCCTGCATTACTCCCACTACCATTACAACCCTACATTACGCCCACTACCATTACAACCCTGCATTACGCCCACTACCATTACAACCCTGCATTACGCCCAGTACCATTACAACTCTACATTACGCCTTCTACCATTACAAATCCTACATTACGCTCACTACCATTACAACCCTGCATTACGCCCACTACCATTACAACCCTACATTACGCCCACTACCATTACAATCCTACATTACGGCCACGACCATTACAACCCTTCATTACGCCCACTACCATTACAACTCTACGCCCACTACCATTACAACCCTACATTACGTCCACTGCCATTACAACCCTACATTACGTCCACTGCCATTACAACCCTACATTACGCCCACTACCATTACAACCCTACATTACGCCCACTACCATTACGTCCCTACATTTCGCCCACTACCATTACGTCCCTACATTACGCCCACTACCATTACAACCCTACATTACGCCCACTACCATTACAACCCTGCATTACGCCCACTAGCATTACAACTCTACATTACGCCCACTACCATTACAACAATGCATTACGCCCACTACCATTACAACCCTACATTACGCCCACTACTATTACAACCCTACATTACGCCCACTACTATTACAACCCTGCATTACGCCACTACCATTACAACCCTACATTACGCCCACTACCATTACTACCCTACATTACGCCCACTACCATTACAACCCTACATTACGCCCACTACCATTACAACCCTGCATTACGCCCACTACCATAACAATTATGCATTACGCCCGCTACAATTAGAACCCTACATTACGCCCACTACCATTACAACCCTGCATTACGCCCACTACCATTACAACCCTACATTACTCCCACTACCATTACAACCCTACATTACGCCAGTACCATTACAACCCTACATTACGCCCACTACCATTACAACCCCACATTACGCCCACTACCATTACAACAGTACATTACGCCCACTGCCATTACAACCCTACATTACGCCCTCTGCCATTACAACCCTACATTACGCCCACTGCCATTACAACCCTGCATTACGCCAACTACCATTGCAACACTATATTACGCCCACTGCCATTACAACCCTACATTACTCCCACTACCATTACAACTCTACATTACGCCCACTACCATTACAACCCTACATTACGCCCACTAGCATTACAACCCTACATTACGCCCACTAGCAATACAACTCTACATTACGCCCACTACCATTACAACTCTACATTACGCCTACTACCATTACAACCCTACATTACGCCCACTACCATTACAAACCTACATTACGCTCACTACCATTACAACCCTACATTACGCCCACTACCATTACAACCCTACATTACGCCCACTACCATTGCAACCCTATATTACGCCCACTGCCATTACAACCCTACATTACGCCCACTACCATTACAACCCTACATTACGCCCACTACCATTACAACCCTACATTACGCCCACTACCATTACAACCCTACATTACGCCCACTAGCATTACAACAATACATTACGCCCACTACCATTACAACTCTACATTACGCCTACTACCATTACAACCCTACATTACGCCCACTACCATTACAACCCTACATTACGCCCACTACCATTACAACCCTACATTACGCTCACTACCATTACAACCCTACATTACGCCCACTACCATTACAACCCTACATTACGCCCACTACCATTACAACCCTACATTACGCCCACTACCATTACAACCCTACATTACGCCCACTACCATTACATCTCTACATTACGCCCACTACCATTACAGCTCTACATTACGCCCACTACCATTACAACCCTGCATTACGCCTACTACCATTACAACAGTACATTACGCCCACTACCATTACAACCCTACATTACGCTCACTACCATTACAACCCTACATTACGCCCACTACCATTGCAACCCTACATTAAGCCCACTACCATTACAACCCTACATAACGCTCACTACCATTACAACCCTACATTACACCCCTACCATTACAACCCTACATTACGCCAACTACCATTACAACCCAAGATTACGCCTACTACCATTACAACCCTACATTACGCCCACTAC
The DNA here is from genome assembly GCF_040958095.1 of Procambarus clarkii. Lineage (NCBI taxonomy): Eukaryota > Metazoa > Arthropoda > Malacostraca > Decapoda > Cambaridae > Procambarus > Procambarus clarkii. The sequence goes on from NC_091153.1 coordinate 38,449,339, forward strand.
CATTACGTCCCTACGTAACGCCCACTACCATTACAACCCTACATTACGCCCACTACCGTTACGTCCCTACATAACGCCTACTACCATTACAACCCTGCATTACGCCCACTACCATTACAACCCAACATTACGCCCACTACCATTACAACCCTACATTACGCCCACTACCATTACAACCCTGCATTACGCCCACTACATTACAACCCTACATTACGCCCACTACCATTACAACCCTGCATTACGCCTACTACCATTACGACCCTGCATTACGCCCACTACCATTACAAGACCCCACATTACGCCCACTACCATTACAACCCTACATTACGCCCACTACCATTACAACCCTGCATTACAACCCTGCATTACGCCCACTACCATTACAACCCTACATTACGCCCACTATCATTACGTCCCTACATTACGCCCACTACCATTACGTCCCTACATTACGCCCACTACCATTACAACCCTACATTACGCCCACTACCATTACAACCCTACATTATGCCCACTACTATTACAACCCTGCATTACGCCCACTACTATTACAACCCTGCATTACGCCCACTACCATAACAACCCTGCATTACGCCCACTACCATTACAACCCTACATTACGCTCACTACCATTACAACCCTGCATTACGCCCACTACCATTACAATCCTGCATTACGCCCACTACCATTACAACCCTGCATTACGCCCACTACCATTACAACCCTACATTACGCCCACTACCATTACAACCCTGCATTACGCCCACTACCATTACAATCCTGCATTACGCCCACTACCATTACAACCCAGCATTACGCCCACTACCATTACAACCCTACATTACTCCCACTACCATTACAACCCTACATTACGCCCACTACCCTTACAACCCTACATTACGCCCACTACCATCACAACCCTACATTACGCCCACTACCATTACAACAGTACATTACGCCCACTGCCATTACAACCCTACATTATGCCTACTGTTATTACAACCCTACATTACGCCCACTGCCATTACAACCCTACATTACGCCCACTACCATTCCAACTCTATATTACGCCCACTACCATTACAACCCTACATTACGCCCACTACCATTACAACCCTACATTACGCCCACTACCATTACAACCCTATATTACGCCCACTACCATTACAACCCTACATTAAGCCCACTACCATTACAACCCTACATTACGCCCACTACCATTACAACCCTATATTAAGCCCACTACCATTACAACAGTACATTACGCCCACTACCATTACAACCCTTCATTACGCCCACTACAATTACAACCCTACATTACGCCCACTACCATTACAACCCAACATTACGCCCACTACCATTACGTCCCTACATTACGCCCACTAGCATTACAACCCTACATTACGCCCACTACCATTACAACCCTGCATTACGCCCACTACCATTACAACCCTACATTACGCCCACTACCATTACAACCCTACATTACGCCCACTACCATTACAACCCTGCATTACTCCCACTACCATTACAACCCTACATTACGCCCACTACCATTACAACCCTGCATTACGCCCACTACCATTACAACCCTGCATTACGCCCAGTACCATTACAACTCTACATTACGCCTTCTACCATTACAAATCCTACATTACGCTCACTACCATTACAACCCTGCATTACGCCCACTACCATTACAACCCTACATTACGCCCACTACCATTACAATCCTACATTACGGCCACGACCATTACAACCCTTCATTACGCCCACTACCATTACAACTCTACGCCCACTACCATTACAACCCTACATTACGTCCACTGCCATTACAACCCTACATTACGTCCACTGCCATTACAACCCTACATTACGCCCACTACCATTACAACCCTACATTACGCCCACTACCATTACGTCCCTACATTTCGCCCACTACCATTACGTCCCTACATTACGCCCACTACCATTACAACCCTACATTACGCCCACTACCATTACAACCCTGCATTACGCCCACTAGCATTACAACTCTACATTACGCCCACTACCATTACAACAATGCATTACGCCCACTACCATTACAACCCTACATTACGCCCACTACTATTACAACCCTACATTACGCCCACTACTATTACAACCCTGCATTACGCCACTACCATTACAACCCTACATTACGCCCACTACCATTACTACCCTACATTACGCCCACTACCATTACAACCCTACATTACGCCCACTACCATTACAACCCTGCATTACGCCCACTACCATAACAATTATGCATTACGCCCGCTACAATTAGAACCCTACATTACGCCCACTACCATTACAACCCTGCATTACGCCCACTACCATTACAACCCTACATTACTCCCACTACCATTACAACCCTACATTACGCCAGTACCATTACAACCCTACATTACGCCCACTACCATTACAACCCCACATTACGCCCACTACCATTACAACAGTACATTACGCCCACTGCCATTACAACCCTACATTACGCCCACTGCCATTACAACCCTGCATTACGCCAACTACCATTGCAACACTATATTACGCCCACTGCCATTACAACCCTACATTACTCCCACTACCATTACAACTCTACATTACGCCCACTACCATTACAACCCTACATTACGCCCACTAGCATTACAACCCTACATTACGCCCACTAGCAATACAACTCTACATTACGCCCACTACCATTACAACTCTACATTACGCCTACTACCATTACAACCCTATATTACGCCCACTGCCATTACAACCCTACATTACGCCCACTACCATTACAACCCTACATTACGCCCACTACCATTACAACCCTACATTACGCCCACTACCATTACAACCCTACATTACGCCCACTAGCATTACAACAATACATTACGCCCACTACCATTACAACTCTACATTACGCCTACTACCATTACAACCCTACATTACGCCCACTACCATTACAACCCTACATTACGCCCACTACCATTACAACCCTACATTACGCTCACTACCATTACAACCCTACATTACGCCCACTACCATTACAACCCTACATTACGCCCACTACCATTACAACCCTACATTACGCCCACTACCATTACAACCCTACATTACGCCCACTACCATTACATCTCTACATTACGCCCACTACCATTACAGCTCTACATTACGCCCACTACCATTACAACCCTGCATTACGCCTACTACCATTACAACAGTACATTACGCCCACTACCATTACAACCCTACATTACGCTCACTACCATTACAACCCTACATTACGCCCACTACCATTGCAACCCTATATTAAGCCCACTACCATTACAACAGTACATTACGCCCACTACCATTACAACCCTTCATTACGCCCACTACAATTACAACCCTACATTACGCCCACTACCATTACAACCCAACATTACGCCCACTACCATTACGTCCCTACATTACGCCCACTAGCATTACAACCCTACATTACGCCCACTACCATTACAACCCTGCATTACGCCCACTACCATTACAACCCTACATTACGCCCACTACCATTACAACCCTACATTACGCCCACTACCATTACAACCCTGCATTACTCCCACTACCATTACAACCCTACATTACGCCCACTACCATTACAACCCTGCATTACGCCCACTACCATTACAACCCTGCATTACGCCCAGTACCATTACAACTCTACATTACGCCTTCTACCATTACAAATCCTACATTACGCTCACTACCATTACAACCCTGCATTACGCCCACTACCATTACAACCCTACATTACGCCCACTACCATTACAATCCTACATTACGGCCACGACCATTACAACCCTTCATTACGCCCACTACCATTACAACTCTACGCCCACTACCATTACAACCCTACATTACGTCCACTGCCATTACAACCCTACATTACGTCCACTGCCATTACAACCCTACATTACGCCCACTACCATTACAACCCTACATTACGCCCACTACCATTACGTCCCTACATTTCGCCCACTACCATTACGTCCCTACATTACGCCCACTACCATTACAACCCTACATTACGCCCACTACCATTACAACCCTGCATTACGCCCACTAGCATTACAACTCTACATTACGCCCACTACCATTACAACAATGCATTACGCCCACTACCATTACAACCCTACATTACGCCCACTACTATTACAACCCTACATTACGCCCACTACTATTACAACCCTGCATTACGCCACTACCATTACAACCCTACATTACGCCCACTACCATTACTACCCTACATTACGCCCACTACCATTACAACCCTACATTACGCCCACTACCATTACAACCCTGCATTACGCCCACTACCATAACAATTATGCATTACGCCCGCTACAATTAGAACCCTACATTACGCCCACTACCATTACAACCCTGCATTACGCCCACTACCATTACAACCCTACATTACTCCCACTACCATTACAACCCTACATTACGCCAGTACCATTACAACCCTACATTACGCCCACTACCATTACAACCCCACATTACGCCCACTACCATTACAACAGTACATTACGCCCACTGCCATTACAACCCTACATTACGCCCACTGCCATTACAACCCTGCATTACGCCAACTACCATTGCAACACTATATTACGCCCACTGCCATTACAACCCTACATTACTCCCACTACCATTACAACTCTACATTACGCCCACTACCATTACAACCCTACATTACGCCCACTAGCATTACAACCCTACATTACGCCCACTAGCAATACAACTCTACATTACGCCCACTACCATTACAACTCTACATTACGCCTACTACCATTACAACCCTATATTACGCCCACTGCCATTACAACCCTACATTACGCCCACTACCATTACAACCCTACATTACGCCCACTACCATTACAACCCTACATTACGCCCACTACCATTACAACCCTACATTACGCCCACTAGCATTACAACAATACATTACGCCCACTACCATTACAACTCTACATTACGCCTACTACCATTACAACCCTACATTACGCCCACTACCATTACAACCCTACATTACGCCCACTACCATTACAACCCTACATTACGCTCACTACCATTACAACCCTACATTACGCCCACTACCATTACAACCCTACATTACGCCCACTACCATTACAACCCTACATTACGCCCACTACCATTACAACCCTACATTACGCCCACTACCATTACATCTCTACATTACGCCCACTACCATTACAGCTCTACATTACGCCCACTACCATTACAACCCTGCATTACGCCTACTACCATTACAACAGTACATTACGCCCACTACCATTACAACCCTACATTACGCTCACTACCATTACAACCCTACATTACGCCCACTACCATTGCAACCCTACATTAAGCCCACTACCATTACAACCCTACATAACGCTCACTACCATTACAACCCTACATTACACCCCTACCATTACAACCCTACATTACGCCAACTACCATTACAACCCAACATTACGCCTACTACCATTACAACCCTACATTACGCCCACTACCATTACGTCCCTACGTAACGCCCACTACCATTACAACCCTACATTACGCCCACTACCGTTACGTCCCTACATAACGCCTACTACCATTACAACCCTGCATTACGCCCACTACCATTACAACCCAACATTACGCCCACTACCATTACAACCCTACATTACGCCCACTACCATTACAACCCTGCATTACGCCCACTACATTACAACCCTACATTACGCCCACTACCATTACAACCCTGCATTACGCCTACTACCATTACGACCCTGCATTACGCCCACTACCATTACAAGACCCCACATTACGCCCACTACCATTACAACCCTACATTACGCCCACTACCATTACAACCCTGCATTACAACCCTGCATTACGCCCACTACCATTACAACCCTACATTACGCCCACTATCATTACGTCCCTACATTACGCCCACTACCATTACGTCCCTACATTACGCCCACTACCATTACAACCCTACATTACGCTCACTACCATTACAACCCTGCATTACGCCCACTACCATTACAACCCTACATTATGCCCACTACTATTACAACCCTGCATTACGCCCACTACTATTACAACCCTGCATTACGCCCACTACCATAACAACCCTGCATTACGCCCACTACCATTACAACCCTACATTACGCTCACTACCATTACAACCCTGCATTACGCCCACTACCATTACAATCCTGCATTACGCCCACTACCATTACAACCCTGCATTACGCCCACTACCATTACAACCCTACATTACGTCCACTACCATTACGTCCCTACATTACGCCCACTACCATTACAACCCTGCAATACGCCCACTACCCTTACAACCCTACATTACGCCCACTACCATTACAACCCTACATTACGCCCACTACCCTTACAACCCTACATTACGCCCACTACCATTACAACCCTGCATTACGCCCACAACCCGTTCTCACACAAGACAGCACATATATGACTTAATGCTTAAAGTCAATATGTTGGATATGAATTAGTAAATATGTGATATATTCCCAGTTACTTTTTTTTCCAAGGCCCAAACTCTTCCTCACGTACCAACTTGCGTCTCACAGTACCCGTCCGTCAACCTAGATAGCAGAATAGTCGTGATTGGTTCAATTATAAGGAAAATTGTACTTTTCAGGTCCCACATGGGTTGTGAAATTTACCTACTATTGTCCATGCTCTTAGAATATTATAGATCAGCTACTTCCTATTGAAGGTTCGTAGTTTTGTTTTGAGAAATATTAGTTGTTCTTAGTAAATTATAATAAGCACTAAAAATTATTACATAGAATAACAGTCCTTCACCAATCAATATTATATACCATAGTTGGTGCTTTACAAACCTTTAAAGGATGTTTTGTAGGAACGCTAACAGAAAACGATGGTTCATTGGAATGTCTATGGGGTAAACTACTCTAAACAAGATGGTATTGTGTCTACTATACCAACTACAGGATCGGTATATTGTCCACTACCACCTGTTAGGTAAGGGGTGCAATACCACCCACAGGATGGGTATGAGGGTCACATCCACCCAGAGGATGAGTATGGGGATCACATCCACCCACAGGAAGGGTATGGGGTCCAATACCACCCACAGGATGAGTATGGCGTCCACTACAACCCACAGGATGGGTATGGGGCTCCAACCACCCATAGAATGGGTATGGGGCTCCAACCACCCATAAAATGGGTATGGGGTCCAATAACACCCACTGGATGTGTATATGGCGTCCATTGCCGCGCGTCGAGCTCGAAAACCGCAGCATTCATCTCAGAACCATGCCTATTTCACGCAGATTCCTTAATAAACGTAAAAGTTTTATATGTCACAAGAAAGATAGAAATATAAGCTTCATTCTAAATACCTTACCCTGGGCATATTTAAATTTAAACCGAAGATACGTGTACTTTTATAATAGCCGAGCTCCGACCCCGGACAGATCGATCGACCGAGCAACTCTCTCTCAGAACAATGTTTATTTCACGTGAATTCGTTAGTAAACATATATGTTTTATATGTCTCAAGAAAGACAGACATATAAGCTTCACTTTAAACACTTTACTATAGACATATTTAAATTTCTAATGAAGATTATTGTATTTTAAAAATTACGGAGCTCCCACCCCGTACAGACTGAACGACAGAGCAACTCTCTCTCAGATCAATGTTTATTTCACGTAAATTCGTTAATAAACACAAATGTTTTATAAGTCTTAAGCAAGATAGAAATAAGAGCTTCATTTTAAATACATTACAATAGACATATTTATAGCTCAAGTGAAGATACATATGTTTTTATAGTAGCGCTCAGTAGCTTGTCGGGCATGGAGTGCAGACGCCTACGCACTTGCCGATATATTGTATAATTAACAAAGATACGCTAATAAAGCCTAAAATCTTATATGCCTCCAGAAAGACCGATATATGAACATTATTATAATTGCACCAAATGAAATATATCATGTTCGAGAACAAAGATATATCAATTTTAAATTAAGTTTCGACTCTCTCTCGGGTGAGAGAGATGGGGCGACTCTCGCCCCATCTATTGGAGATTCTGTGCACTAAATACCCAAAGCTACTCAAACCCTCCTAGCATTATTTAAGTAATGAAGTAATATGGTATATTTACTCACTATAATGTGGGTGCTGAATGCAGAACATGAGAAAACATATATTTACTCCAAACTAATATAATTTCATTATGAAATAAGTAGCATCAAAGGAAGTCGATGGTCCAAGCAGCAATGTTGTGGAGCGACTTATCCAAGATATATCGTTGTTTGGAAAGTGTTTGTTGGCATATCCAGTTGTCGCACTTCTCTGCTCAAATTATCACATATTTAAATTATAATGTTAACAAGTAGAATACGTATTTTTAATAAAATCTAACATAACTAGCCAGAAAACATTTAACATTAATTAAAAAATATATGTTTGGAAGTTAAATCGACTTCATAGGACAATGGTTTTGTTATATATACTCGTTATTCGTTGACATGCGTTCGCTACTTAAACTACCATGTACTGTACTTATGTAAAATCTCCCATGTCTCTTCGCTCATCTCACCGAACCCTACAGGCTCTGTGATATATTGTTTAATTAATTGAGATTCACAAATAAAGCTAATAATTGTATATGTTATCAAAAAGGCAGAGCTTAGTTTAGTTCATTTATTATGCACTCCATACCCATCCTATGGACGATAGTGGAGTGTTACAGAGGCACATAATGGGCTCAGGGACTGAGCCCCACAATTCATATAGCCAAGCAAGTTATAATCTTGATAAGCTAGTTACAAAAGTCAATACACATTGTCACATCAACAATGGGCTCGAGACCGACCACAAGTACAGTTTATAATTTAAGCAACTGACATATATGGAGGGCTAGTGTCACAATTGATATGTTTATCCTACACATAACCCCCTCTCCCCCATCCAATGGGCAGCGGTGGATAGGTTACAATCAAGTCGTTTTTTGCGTTTTATTCAGAGATTAGATCTTATTGGGTGAGGAAAGATATTTATATTTTAAAGAAGGCTTCTTGGCTGATGCTCTCCATTGATGGAAAATATACAACCTTTTGACAATCAATATTAGTTTGATCTAGATATTGTAATTAACGAAAGTATTTATGTCATCAGAAAGGTAGAAATATAGGATACATTTAAAATCCTTTGTCATAAATATAACTGAAGTGAAAACGAAGATATATGCGTTTTGATAGTTACTTGATGGCTTGCTCTGAGAGTGTGAAGCCCTGCACACCAGCCAATAAATTGTATAATTAGTTTCCATATATTTTAATTAATCTTAAAAATCTATATGTCAGAAGAAAGGAAGATGTAGTCGTTAATGTGACAACATTTAAAAATATATATCTCTTAAGTTAAATAAATAATACCACCTTATCGCCGGTGTCCGGACACATGAAAATTACCTAGGTATCAGTATCCAGCCAGGCGGGGATCACAGGCTGCACAATACTGATAAATTATATAATGCACTACTTGTGGTCGATCTCGAACCCATTTATGATTTGACGACTTATAGTGAATTTTGTAACTAGCTCATTAAGATTGTATCTTGCTTAGCTAAATGAATTGTGGGGTTCGGTCCATTCATTTTCTTTCTTTATTATGCACCCCATAATACCCATCCTGTGGGCGGTGGTGTAAAGGATTACAGAGGCACATAATCGGTTCAGGAACTGAACCCTCTAGTTCGTTTAGCTAAGCAAATAACAATCTTTTGACGCTAGTTACAAAATTATTAATGTACACATACTTATGCATACATGTACATATACATACATATACATATATAAATACACATACATATTTAATCACCCACACAAATACACACATCAGTAATTTTTTGTGTCACAAGTGATTCAACAAGAGGCTCACAACAGTCACTATACAAGGCACTTTACATTTATGGTGAGTCACACAGTTACTAGTCTTGCTGCACACCCACCCAACTGGGCGGCAGCTTTACAGTCATGTGCTCCACACCCACCCAACTGGGTGGCAGCTTTACAGTCATGTGCTCCACACCCACCCAACTGGGTGGCAGCTTTACAGTCATGTGCTCCACACCCACCCAACTGGGTGGCAGCTTTACAGTCATGTGCTCCACACCCACCCAACTGGGTGGCAGCTTTACAGTCATGTGCTCCACACCCACCCAACTGGGTGGCAGCTTTACAGTTACCTGGTGTTATTCTTCACCTATATCTTTTTCTGGTTAATCCCTATTTACATTATGCAGTTCAGGTTTCGTCGCCATACTATAGTTTTTAGTTTAGTTAATTTATCACATAATGGGTTCAGGGACTGAACACACAATTTATTTATCTAAGCAAGTTACAATCTTGAGGAGCTAGCCACAAAATTCATAACACATCGTCACATCAACAACATGTGTTCGAGATCGACCACAAGTACAGTTTCTAAATTAAGCAAATGCTATATGTGGAGAGCTAGTGTCACAATTGATATGTTTGTCCTGCACATTTCCACAGTAGTTTGCTTGGGTTTGCTTGGGTACATAGACAAGAGACTGAACTTCAGCACCCACATACAACACATAAAGGGATGCTCTGAGAGAGAGAGAGAGGGAGAGTAAAAATATCCACTGAGGTCTGATTAAGTCCTTTTGGGGACCTTAATCATTAGGACGTTCAATGATTAACGCAAAGTGAAGCGTATTCAGATGGTATATTTACAACATTCAGCATATCTCATACTGACCTAGTAGTACTTGGTGCACAATACCTTTTCCAAAGGAATCACAAAACATAATTAAACACAACTGTACCGTACAGTGTTATATATTTATTTCAGTTTGAACAATTTTTAACATTAAAGAATAAATCCTTTAATTGGTTGAAATTGGTTTTAATATTCGAAATCTAATTTGTTGATGTTAAATAATATAAGGTTCAAATTTATTAAGATACATACTTTAAAAACTATTTCTATTTGAAATTTAAATAACATTAAAAGAGTACAGAATATAACAAATACCGACTATATAAAAGACCTGATAGTTGCAGCACTTAATTATGCTATTGTAACACATTGAAAGTAATAACATTATTTGATTCAGCAAAGCATTTGGTAAGGTTATAATAATAATAATAATAATAATAATAATAATAATAATAATAATAATAATAATAATGTATTAATTATTTTAAATTATAATTTACAACTTGCTAGCGCACAAGAAACAAATCCACGAATCATAATTACATTCTGTAACACCTACACATGATTCATGGTGCCAAATATTGCAACGTTCACAGCATACCATCAGCTTCAAATCATTTAGCTTTCTGCAAATGCAGTACACTTCCATCGAGCATGACCGGATGATTCGTTTTCTTCTCAGTGTCTGAGCTGCAGGGAATGAGATGAGACACTTTCCTTTAAAGTTCTCTTGAAGATGTTGTCTCATATTCTGCACATCATACGAGGTTCACCGGATCTACACCACTTGCAAGTGATGCAGCAAACGCCACAGCATATACCCCACTCATACTTGAGTCCTTGTGTCTGCTGACATTCATTATATTGCATATCAGCTTATCATCCTGGCAATTAGCAAGAGCATACAAGATAACTTCAGTAGATTTGGATGGTAATTTATGCCTGGTGTCGTATATGTTAATTTGTCCAGTTACTCCAATGTTGGAAACGGTGGCCCAGTGACAACCATCAACTTGGATAATTTGAATAAATTCACCAATTGTAACTGGCCAGGAGAGGTCCCGCTACCACGCTGGGTCATGAAGGCCTTCTAGGCTTGGCACAGTATGTTTGATGAGGTCACATGCAGATTTTATATGAAGGTCAGAGAGCTGTACATTTGTTCCAATGTTCATTATCTCGTCATTTGTTAAATAATTTAACATTGTCGAATGTGAAGCACTGTTATCACTCTCCTTATTGTTGCATTGGTGTGAGGAGTGGCAGTGATTGGTTCAGTTTATTTTTTTTTTTTAAATAGGGACATAAATTTGTACTGCAGATACCAGTACAGTTGCACCGTTTCTTTATATATTTTATACTTGGGTTAGCAAGGCGAGACGCTTCTCTTAACGTGATACTGTTGGTATCAAATAGAAATAGTTTTTAAAGTATGTATCTTAATAAATTTGAACCTTATATTATCAACATCAACATATTATATTATTTAACATCAACAAATTAGATTTCGAATGTTAAAACCAATTTCAACCAATTAAAGGATTTATCCTTTTTAAAGGATTTAATTAAAGGATTTGACACAAAAATCAGTATGAAAATTACCTCGGCTGAGGATATTGAAAAACTTCAAGCTGATATTAATAAAGTTTTCGACTGGGCATCAGAAAATAACATGATGTTTAACAGTGATAAATTCCAGGTACTCAGGTACGGTAAAAATGAGGACCTTAAACATAATACAGAGTACAAAACACAATCAAATGTACCCATAGTATTAAAACAGCATGTAATGGATTTGGGAATAATAATGTCTGACGACCTAACGTTTAAGGAGCATAACCAAGCAAATATTGCGACAGCCAGAAAAATGATAGGATAGATTACGAGAACTTTCAAATCCAGGGATCCCATCACAATGGTTGTACTCTTCAAGTCACTTGTGTTGTCCCGTCTTGAGTACTGCTCAGTACTCACTTCCCCCTTCAGAGCAGGAGAGATTGCTGAAATAGAGGGAATACAGAGAACATATACGGCACGCATAGACGCAATAAAGCACCTAAATTATTGGGATCGTCTCAAAGCCCTCCAAATGTACTCACTAGAAAGAAGACGAGAGAGATATCAAATAATATACACCTGGAAGATACTGGAGGGCCAAGTACCAAATTTACACAGTAAAATAACAACGTACTGGAGTGAACGATATGGAAGAAAATGTAGAATAGAACCAGTGAAGAGCAGAGGTGCCATAGGCACAATCAGAGAACACTGTATAAACATCAGAGGTCCGCGGTTGTTCAACGTCCTCCCAGCAAGCATAAGAAATATTGCCGGAACAACCGGGGACATTTTCAAGAGGAAACTAGATTTATTCCTCCAAGGAGTGCCGGACCAACCGGGCTGTGGTGGGTATGTGGGCCTGCGGGCCGCTCCAAGCAACAGCCTAGTGGACCAAACTCTCACAAGTCAAGCCTGGCCTCGGGCCGGGCTTGGGGAGTAGAAGAACTC
>NC_091153.1:38467659-38552659 GCF_040958095.1 Procambarus clarkii
AGCAGGCATTGAAGAACAAACAGGGACCAGACCAAAGGAGCGGAGAGACAAGGACAAAAACATGATTAAAGAGATCCTTAAAGAGGTAAGGATGGAGGGAGCTGAGCGAAATGTTGAAAAGGTTTTCAGGCTTGGAAAGTACAACAAGGACAGAGACCGAATGATAAAGGTGGTTTTCATGAGCAAAATCGCGAAAGAGGAACTGCTAGCAAGGAAGTGTTGTCTAAAAGGTGTAGAGAAGTTCAAGAAAATATTCCTGCAGAGGGATATGACAAGGGAAGAGAGAATGAGGACAGCAGACGCGAGGAAGGAGCGCAGGGAGAGAGAAGGAAATCAGAGTACCACAACCCAGAACCCTACAATCCCAGAGGGAAGTGGAGAACCCTCCTCAAACAGTGCAACAGCCACAGGGATTGGGGCACCACCCCCAAATTCTACCCAACAGACACCCAACCTGCCCCATCCCCTGTCAGCCCCCCACTAAGTACCCACCTTGGGCACCCTCCCCCCACCCACCCCCTCCCCCCACTCACCCCCCTTCTCCCCCTCACCCCTCTCCCCAGGACCTCCCTTCTCCCCCATCCCCCATGCCCTCCCTTCTCCCACATGCCTTCCCGTCTCTCCCACCCCCATGCCCTCCCTTCTCCCCCTCCCCCATAAGCCCCCCACTCTCCCCCACCCCACCTAAGTCTTCCCCTCTCCCCCACTCCCCTAAACCCTCCCCTCTTCCTCACCCACCTCAGCCCTCCCTTTTCCCCCACGCCCCCCAAGCCCTCCACCCTTTTCTCTCCCCCCAAGCCCCCCCATCTCCCCTATCCCCCACAGCCTCTCCTCCCCGTATGCTTCCCCAACCCTCCCTCTCTTACCCACCCCCTGTACCCTCCCCCTCTTATCCACCCCCTGTACCCTCCCCCTCTTATCCACCCCCTGTACCCTCCCCCTCTCCCCCACCACCCCAAGCCCTCCCTCCTCCACCAATCCCCCCGTGCCAGGTCCCCCCAGCTCCCACTCACCCCAGATCCCAAAGGTCCCCCCCAGAAAAGAAGCAGAAGAGAGTCAGTTTCAGGGTGATGTACTCGAACATAGATGGGATCACAAGCAAGACAAGTGAACTAAGGGAAAGAGCACAAGAAGTTAACCCAGATGTAATCGGACTCACTGAAACAAAACTCTCTGGAATCATAACGAATGCCGTGTTTCCCCAGGAGTATACAGTAATAAGGAAAGAGAGGGAAGGTAGAGGAGGAGGCGGAGTGGCCCTACTCATGAGAAGGGAATGGAGTTTTAAGGAGATGGCCATCCCGGGCTGTGAGAAGTTCAGAGACTACATAGCAGGCACCATAACAATGGGAGGACCAAGAATAGTAGTAGCAGTAATATACAACCCTCCACCAAATGACAAGAGCCAAACTATTGGAGGTGGTGACAAGCAACTTTTTAACGCAGCATGTCGGAGAACCCACAAGGATGAGAGGCAATGACGAACCAGCGAGACTCGACCTAGTCTTCACTCTGAACGACTCCGACATAAGAGAAATCGGTTTTGAGGACCCAGTAGGAATGAGCGACCACAGTGTACTGGTGTTTGAGTACTTGATTGAAGAAGGGTTATTGAACTCGAGGAGAGATACCGAAACCAAAAGGTTAGCATACCGAAAGGGAAACTATGAGGGGATAAGAAAATTCCTAACAGATATAGCATGGGAAACAGAGCTCAGGGGAAAGACGGCCCAAGATATGATGGATTACATCACGCAGAAGTGCAAGGACGCAGCAAACAAGTTTGTCCCAGTCCAAAAGGAAAACAGAGAAATGAAGATGAGAAACCCATGGTTTAATCAAAGATGTAGGCTAGCTAAGCAGCAAAGTAAAAGGGCATGGAGAAACTATAGGAATAACAGGACACTGGAGAGCAGAGAAAGATACCAGAATGCCAGGAATGAATATGTCAGGATGAGAAGAGAGGCAGAAAGACAATACGAAAATGACATCGCAAGCAAGGCAAAGACTCAGCCTAAATTGTTGCATAGCCACATTAGGAGAAAAACAACAGTAAAGGAACAGGTTATGAGATTAAGGATAGGGGCGGAAGGATTCACTACAAATGACAAGGAAGTGTGTGAGGAATTGAATAAGAAATTCCAGGAGGTCTTCACCTTAGAACAAGGAGAAATTCCAGAGGTAAGTGAGGGAATAGCTAACCAGGAACCACTGGAAGAGTTTGAGATTACCAGTGGGGAAGTAAGGAAGTGTTTACTAGAGTTGGACGTGACGAAGGCTATAGGCCCAGATGGAATCTCCCCTTGGGTTCTAAAGGAAGGAGCAAGAGAACTGAGCCTACCACTCTCCATAGTGTATAACAAATCACTGGCAACAGGGGAACTGCCAGATACTTGGAAAGCAGCTAACGTAGTCCCGATATACAAGAAAGGGGATAGACAGGAGGCACTGAACTACAGGCCAGTGTCCCTAACCTGCATACCATGCAAGCTGATGGAGAAGATTGTGCGAAAAAAACTAGTGGAGCATCTGGAGCGAAGGAACTTTGTAACACAGCATCAACATGGGTTCAGGGATGGCAGGTCCTGCCTCACAGGGTTACTTGAATTCTACGACCAGGCAACAAAAATAAGGCAAGAAAGAGAAGGGTGGGCAGACTGCATATTTTTGGATTGTCAGAAAGCCTTTGATACAGTGCCACACAAGAGGCTAGTGCGAAAGTTGGAGATGCAGGCTGGAGTGAGAGGGAAGGTACTCCGGTGGATAGAGGAATACCTAAGCAACAGGAGACAACGAGTCTGTGTGAGGGGTGAGGTCTCAGATTGGCGAGACGTCACAAGTGGAGTCCCGCAGGGGTCAGTCCTTGGACCTATACTGTTTCTGGTATATGTAAATGATCTCCCAGAGGGTATAGATTCGTTCCTCTCAATGTTTGCCGACGATGCAAAAATTATGAGGAGGATTGAAACAGAGGATGATAGTAGGAGGCTACAAGATGACCTGGATAGACTGAGTGAATGGTCCAACAAATGGCTGTTGAAGTTCAACCCGAGTAAATGCAAAGTAATGAAACTAGGCAGTGGAAACAGGAGGCCAGGCACAGGATACAGAATAGGAGATGAAGTACTTAATGAAACAGACAGAGAGAAAGATCTAGGAGTTGATATCACACCAAACCTGTCTCCTGAAGCCCACATAAAGAGAATAACGTCTGCGGCATATGCGAGGCTGGCTAACATCAGAACGGCGTTCAGGAACCTGTGTAAGGAATCATTCAGAATCTTGTACACCACATATGTAAGACCAATCCTGGAGTATGCGGCCCCAGCATGGAGCCCGTACCTTGTCAAGCACAAGACGAAGCTGGAAAAAGTCCAAAGGTATGCTATTAGACTAGTCCCAGAACTAAGAGGCATGAGTTATGAGGAAAGGCTGCGGGAAATGCACCTCACGACACTGGAAGACAGAAGAGTAAGGGGGGACATGATCACAACCTACAAAATCCTCAGGGGAATCGACCGGGTAAACAAGGACGAACTTTTCAACACTGGTGGGACGCGAACAAGGGGACACAGGTGGAAGCTGAGTACCCAAATGAGCCACAGAGACGTTAGAAAGAACTTTTTCAGTGTCAGAGTAGTTAGCAAATGGAATGCATTAGGAAGTGATGTGGTGGAGGCTGACTCCATTCACAGTTTCAAATGTAGATATGATAGAGCCCAATAGGCTCAGGAATCTGTACACCAGTTGATTGACGGTTGAGAGGCGGGACCAAAGAGCCAGAGCTCAACCCCCGCAAGCACAATTAGGTGAGTACATACATACATACATACATACATACATACATGCGTACATACATACATACATACATACATACATACATACATACATACATACATACATACATACATACATACATACATGCGTACATACATACATCCATACATACATGCATGCGTACATACATCCATCCATCCATCCATCCATACATACATACATACATACATACATACATACATACATAATACATACACGTCCAGTCAGCATATAGCTATTTCGGGACAAAATCCAATACAGTTTATATTGGTGAGACGCCACTGTGATGAGGAGTTTAAATATCACAGGAACTGTAGGTTAATGTGTGACATAAGTGAGGTTAGATGAGGCATCTACAAGCACCAGCTGGAGGCTGATGGAGTGTTGTGGAGGCTGGTGGTACTATGCCCAGATGTTGGAGGGTGGATTTGACTCTCCCACCCTCCCTCCAACTCCCCCCCCCCCCCACATATTGACCGCAGTACGTCTAAGGTTACTTTCCACTCTCGCTTACCAAGGGTATAACCCCCGCCCCTCCCAACACACACACATGCATCAGATTCTTAACTTACAATATTTATGATTTACCAATTTATGTTACTACACTGACTGTCAATTTCACAATATTGTATAAACTTTGATGAATCGCTCGTCTATGGGTCATCCAATAATGTTAGCAGACTTCTAGATGTTACAACTGCTAGGTTTAGGCTCAGCTACAAGTACCTCTGGAAGTTTGTAACATCTGATGATCTAGATTTGACTAAATGTAAACTCTGTCAGCAGAACTATTCGCATACTTTGCGTCATTATATAATGGAATGTGAAAAATCGCGGAATTTAAAGATAACAACATCAATAGTGTCCATGAAATGTGTATAAGTACTTCATTCATAATGATGTGCTGCTCGAAATCTTAGCGAAGTATCCAAAATTTGCTTACTGTAGGTAATGCATACACATGACTGTAAAGCTGCCGCCCAGTTGGGTGGGTGTGGAGCACATGACTGTAAAGCTGCCGCCCAGTTGGGTGGGTGTGGAGCACATGACTGTAAAGCTGCCGCCCAGTTGGGTGGGTGTGGAGCACATGACTGTAAAGCTGCCGCCCAGTTGGGTGGGTGTGGAGCACATGACTGTAAAGCTGCCGCCCAGTTGGGTGGGTGTGGAGCACATGACTGTAAAGCTGCCGCCCAGTTGGGTGGGTGTGGAGCACATGACTGTAAAGCTGCCGCCCAGTTGGGTGGGTGTGGAGCACATGACTGTAAAGCTGCCGCCCAGTTGGGTGGGTGTGGAGCACATGACTGTAAAGCTGCCGCCCAGTTGGGTGGGTGTGGAGCAAGACTAGTAACTGTGTGACTCACCATAAATGTAAAGTGCCTTGTATAGTGACTGTTGTGAGCCTCTTGTTGAATCACTTGTGACACAAAAGATTACTGATGTGTGTATTTGTGGTGGTGATTAAATATGTATGTGTATGTATATATGTATACGTATGAATATGTACATGTATGCATAAGTATGTGTACATTAATAATTTTGTAACTAGCGTCAAAAGATTGTTATTTGCTTAGCTAAACGAACTAGAGGGTTCAGTTCCTGAATCGATTATGTGCCTCTGTAATCCTTTACACCACCGCCCACGGGATGTGTATTATGGGGTGCATAATAAAGAAAGAAAATGAATGGACCGAACCCCACAATTCATTTAGCTAAGCAAGTTACAATCTTAATGAGCTAGTTACAAAATTCACTATAAGTCGTCACATCATAAATGGGTTCGAGATCGACCACAAGTAGTGCATTACATAAATTTATCAGTATTGTGCAGCCTGTGATCCCCGCCTGGCTGGATACTGATACCTAGGTAATTTTCATGTGTTCGGACACCGGCGATAAGGTGGTATTATTTATTTAACTTAAGATATATATATTTTTAAATGTTGTCACATTAACGGCTACATCTTTCTTTCTTCTGACATATAGATTTTTAAGATTAATTAAAATATATGGAAACTAATTATACAATTTATTGGCTGGTGTGCAGGGCTTCACACTCTCAGAGCAAGCCATCAAGTAACTATCAAAACGCATATATCTTCGTTTTCACTTCAGTTATATTTATGACAAAGGATTTTAAATGTATCCTATATTTCTACCTTTCAGATGACATAAATACTTTCGTTAATTACAATATCTAGATCAAACTAACATTGATTTTCAAAAGGTTGTATATTTTCCATCAATGGAGAGCATCAGCCAAGAAGCCTTCTTTAAAATATGAATATCTTTCCTCACCCAATAAGATCTAGTCTCTGAATAAAACGCAAAAAACGACTTGATTGTAACCTATCCACCGCTGCCCATTGGATGGGGGAGAGGGGGTTATGTGTAGGATAAACATATCAATTGTGACACTAGCCCTCCATATATGTCAGTTGCTTAAATTGTAAACTGTACTTGTGGTCGGTCTCGAGCCCATTGTTGATGTGACAATGTGTATTGACTTTTGTAACTAGCTTATCAAGATTATAACTTGCTTGGCTATATGAATTGTGGGGCTCAGTCCCTGAGCCCATTATGTGCCTCTGTAACACTCCACTATCGTCCATAGGATGGGTATGGAGTGCATAATAAATGAACTAAACTAAGCTCTGCCTTTTTGATAACATATACAATTATTAGCTTTATTTGTGAATCTCAATTAATTAAACAATATATCACAGAGCCTGTAGGGTTCGGTGAGATGAGCGAAGAGACATGGGAGATTTTACATAAGTACAGTACATGGTAGTTTAAGTAGCGAACGCATGTCAACGAATAACGAGTATATATAACAAAACCATTGTCCTATGAAGTCGATTTAACTTCCAAACATATATTTTTTAATTAATGTTAAATGTTTTCTGGCTAGTTATGTTAGATTTTATTAAAAATACGTATTCTACTTGTTAACATTATAATTTAAATTTGTGATAATTTGAGCAGAGAAGTGCGACAACTGGATATGCCAACAAACACTTTCCAAACAACGATATATCTTGGATAAGTCGCTCCACAACATTGCTGCTTGGACCATCGACTTCCTTTGATGCTACTTATTTCATAATGAAATTATATTAGTTTGGAGTAAATATATGTTTTCTCATGTTCTGCATTCAGCACCCACATTATAGTGAGTAAATATACCATATTACTTCATTACTTAAATAATGCTAGGAGGGTTTGAGTAGCTTTGGGTATTTAGTGCACAGAATCTCCAATAGATGGGGCGAGAGTCGCCCCATCTCTCTCACCCGAGAGAGAGTCGAAACTTAATTTAAAATTGATATATCTTTGTTCTCGAACATGATATATTTCATTTGGTGCAATTATAATAATGTTCATATATCGGTCTTTCTGGAGGCATATAAGATTTTAGGCTTTATTAGCGTATCTTTGTTAATTATACAATATATCGGCAAGTGCGTAGGCGTCTGCACTCCATGCCCGACAAGCTTCTGAGCGCTACTATAAAAACATATGTATCTTCACTTGAGCTATAAATATGTCTATTGTAATGTATTTAAAATGAAGCTCTTATTTCTATCTTGCTTAAGACTTATAAAACATTTGTGTTTATCAACGAATTTACGTGAAATAAACATTGATCTGAGAGAGAGTTGCTCTGTCGTTCAGTCTGTACGGGGTGGGAGCTCCGTAATTTTTAAAATACAATAATCTTCATTAGAAATTTAAATATGTCTATAGTAAAGTGTTTAAAGTGAAGCTTATATGTCTGTCTTTCTTGAGACATATAAAACATATATGTTTACTAACGAATTCACGTGAAATAAACATTGTTCTGAGAGAGAGTTGCTCGGTCGATCGATCTGTCCGGGGTCGGAGCTCGGCTATTATAAAAGTACACGTATCTTCGGTTTAAATTTAAATATGCCCAGGGTAAGGTATTTAGAATGAAGCTTATATTTCTATCTTTCTTGTGACATATAAAACTTTTACGTTTATTAAGGAATCTGCGTGAAATAGGCATGGTTCTGAGATGAATGCTGCGGTTTTCGAGCTCGACGCGCGGCAATGGACGCCATATACACATCCAGTGGGTGTTATTGGACCCCATACCCATTTTATGGGTGGTTGGAGCCCCATACCCATTCTATGGGTGGTTGGAGCCCCATACCCATCCTGTGGGTTGTAGTGGACGCCATACTCATCCTGTGGGTGGTATTGGACCCCATACCCTTCCTGTGGGTGGATGTGATCCCCATACTCATCCTCTGGGTGGATGTGACCCTCATACCCATCCTGTGGGTGGTATTGCACCCCTTACTCACCTAACAGGTGGTAGTGGACAATATACCGATCCTGTAGTTGGTATAGTAGACACAATACCATCCTGTTTAGAGTAGTTTACCCCATAGACATTCCAATGAACCATCGTTTTCTGTTAGCGTTCCTACAAAACATCCTTTAAAGATTTGTAAAGCACCAACTATGGTATATAATATTAATTGGTGAAGGACTGTTATTCTATGTAATAATTTTTAGTGCTTATTATAATTTACTAAGAACAACTAATATTTCTCAAAACAAAACTACGAACCTTCAATAGGAAGTAGCCGATCCATAATATTCTAAGAGCATGGACAATAGTAGTGTAGAGGTGACCCACGTGTTACAACAATAGTACAGTAATTCACCTGGAACTGTCGTCGTAGGGAGAAGAAGGGCTGGTAGGGTAGGTGGAGCAAGTCTAGGCTCCTCAGGAAGGGTAGGACAGAGGGAATCAATGCCTCTTAGGGGTCCTATGGGGACATATCCTAAGTGCCAGTGGTGCCGGGCAGGCGTCGTCCGCGTTGGGTCACATGCAGTTCAAATCTGGCCCACTCGGCCTGCGCGGGCTGCCGCGCGGGTAGGCCGTGCGCCGTCGTCGTCCACCAATCAGGGCACAGCCCTGCCTATACTGTAAAATGTCTCCTTGGCGGGCACTTTGAATGTGGTTCCCTCTACACTCCTCCCGTCCCTATAGAACAATGGGTATGTTGGAGGGAAAACGTTTCACTATATACAACATGTCTTTTTTGTAAAAAAGTCTGGTTTCATGAATGGGTCCTATTACAATTATTACCCGTATTATCTTTGCACTATACACGAACTGTTTCAACATTGCATACACTACACTATTCCCTTTCCTTTTTTCTTTTTTTTTTCTTTTCAGCTTCACTCTTAGGAATTTACTCTGTCCTAACAATATTCCTCGCACCGAAGCGCTGCTCCTTGAATGTGAGTCCTTTGACAGAGCAACCCTCTTCCCACATCTCACCCCCAGGATCCCAAGGGAAAGCAATTGGATCTATGCCTTCCAAGAACTGACCAAATGCTAGTTCATTCTTTATTTTCTTCTGAGCCCTCCTTTCCACATTGTGTCTTAACGGGCCCCACTTCCTGTGAGAATTTTGCTTTGCTTCCTGATCCAGACCTGTTTGTTCAGTAGTGGCATGGTCCCGAATTGCCACTTTTGTCCTGCATTGGATTCCTGAAGGAGCCTCACTTGACGAGTTCTCACTTAGCATAACCAAACTCTGTTGGTTGTATGTGTCTGATGTGCTAATGTCCATGTCCCCCCTGTCAGTGTGAGCCGAGATGTCTTCCACACCTCTAGACAATATCTGGTCAGCATCTTGCTCCGATGCCCCTCCTTGGCCTGTTATGCACTGGGTCGGAATTAGACCGAATGAGCCGACCCGGCAGCGTTTAAAGACGAATTCTGGTCCTTAAATGAAACATGTGGCTTGTTGCCCGAGGTGTCCCCGTGCTGGCAGACTGCTTCCTCATCCCTTTCGGATTCCTCACAGTCCCGAGCAAAATGACCCTCTTTTCCACTCCTGTAGCACTGAACAGGTCGCCTAGGGGATGGGTTACGGCGATGCTGTGGTGACATAAGAGCAACTGTAAGGTGCCTCAAACTCTCACACACCTGGTCCAATCTCCCGTTGGTCTCTGAGATACCTGCTACCAAGGTGTCCAACTTCGCCTCCACGCCCCTGGAAGATAAAGGATGCGAGCCCGCACTCGATGGTCGGCAAGTGTTGATTCCAAAACCTGAAGAGCTGGTAGCCGGTGACGTGCCTGGGGAGCTGGGAAGGGCGAGTGTCGAGCGCCGAGAAGCGTCATTACTCCTGGGTGGCCGCTCATACTGGGAGTACCTTCCCACTGCATTCACTCGCACTGCTGGACCTTGGGGCACTCGGTGATGGGAGTCGTATCCTTTGGAACCTGAGGAACCGTGGATCGCAATGGCATTGTGCTGGAAGGTTTGGGCCCGATCGATAGCCTCCTCCATGGAGGAGTTCCTCGCATTGGAAATGTATCCTGCCAGACTCTTATCCTGTAATCCCTGGCCGAATCTCATTACTGCGATTTGTTCCACTTCCCATCGTGGCACATGTTTGTAGGCCCGATGAGCCAAGTGGTGGGCCCTATCTGCCCAATCAGCAATATCTTCTTCTGGTTCCTGCTGGGCCTGGTTAAACTTCATCATGGCTACATCCAGAACTTCCCTATCGCCAAATCGCTTGATCATCTTATGCATCATGCGAATATAATCGATCGACGGTTCTCTGTCCAGTAAGCGATTGTAAAAATCACTTGCCTTACCCTTGAGGCACCATCCTAACTGTGTCAATGACGTAGGCCCGCTCCAGTCCTTTTCCGAGGCATAAGACGTGAAGCGGCGGTAGAAGGTGGCCCAATCTGACTTCCCGTCATAGTCCAACGCCCGAGGTGGTGTGCGGAAGGTCTCTTTCTGTTGGCGATAACCTGTCCGCCTGCTGCGGGATAGAGAGGCATCCGAATCGGAAGTCAGAGAGCTGTGTGACGAGTGTCGAGCTGTCCGTCTCCTTGATCGAGCCGATCGATGGTGGGAGGGGCTCCCCTGCCGAGTACCTTGCTGGCCACTAGCCCTGGAGTAAGCTGGTGACTGAGGTCGACGTCCACGCTGGCTGCTGCTGGCGGCACCCCTAGAGGAGTGGCGGGTTCCCGTTTCGCTGGACGAGGACGATGAACGACTTCCTGCCCCCTGACCTAAGGGCCCGGAGCCCTGCTGGGACGGGTCCACCTCAAACGATATAGCAGCCATCAACTCGGGTTTGGTCCGAAGGCGGTTGATATCATAAATGTTGTCCTCCGTGATCACGTGGCGATGCCGAAACTTGATAATGCGAGCGGCCAATTTATCTCCTACACCCGGTAGCAGCTGCAGCTCAGCAGCCGAAGCAGAGTTTATCTTGATTAGAGCCATTGTGCTGGTGTCGAAAATTAAAGCTCCAATATATCGTGCCACACCTGGTAATAAGCCTTAGATCTGGGGCCAGGCACCTCACATGTATACAAAAAAAAAAAAAAAAAAAAAAAACACAGACACCAATGGCCACACTTAAGGTTCCAGTGTTCAGAGATAGGGATAAATGTTCCACCAGGAAAAATAAGCACTGCACAGTCAATAATGTAAATGATGGGGCCAGGTGGGGTTCAAGCAACATAAAACACTGCACACTTAATTGGTACCTAAATCCCTTGAGGCTTAGACAAAAACTGGGCACTTACTGCACTTGCAAAACTGGAAAATCTGACATGGCCGGCACTTTGAGGAACTTTAACAAGCAATGTGCCTGATTTTCATAAGCACTGGGCTGAGGGTTCTCAAAAACACTT
This sequence comes from Procambarus clarkii, assembly GCF_040958095.1. Lineage (NCBI taxonomy): Eukaryota > Metazoa > Arthropoda > Malacostraca > Decapoda > Cambaridae > Procambarus > Procambarus clarkii. The sequence continues at coordinate 38,479,186 of NC_091153.1, forward strand.
TTTTCAGGTGAACGTGTGGAACTGTGTGCAGGGCGGATCACCATCCACCTTAAATCTGGTATGAACACAAACTCACTGGCTCACTTAATGTATCTCTTCCCCTTGAGCCGTTACTTCTGTAGAAAGCCTAGAACAGGTTACGTCTAGCTAACAGTAGAAATGAGAAAATAACAGACCTGTAGCAAGCACCCTGCAGAGCTGGGACCAGCGTCGCTGTAGTAAACACACTGGAGACGGATGCGCTCGGGAACGACAGCCTGAAATCCTCCGCGAGCGGATTCGTAAACAATACAGGTCGGGTATGCTCATGAACGGTGGCCCGTATTCCGTGTGAATGGTGGTACTCGTCTCCCCTTCTTCAAAGAACTTGGGGACCGCGGGAATCGGTGCTTGGGGGACAAGACAATAAAATGCAACAAATCCGGAGAAATAATCCGTATAAAACACTGATAACTGGAACTTATGGAGAATCTTGGGGGATTGCACGAGATGTGGAATAAAACATATGCACAAAAAAAACAGGGGTTGAAATATCTTGGGCACCGCTATTGAACAACGAACCGAAGAACATCTATGGTGCAACCAAAGCCAGTAATTCGAGACTGGAACCGTTGAACACTATCTAAGACGTCTTGACTGAAGTCGGCAGAACGATGATGCAGATATCTTGGCGAGGTCCTCTTGATCACCGCGTGGGAACGTTTACTCACTGCGCCAATGTAGAGGTGACCCACGTGTTACAACAATAGTACAGTAATTCACCTGGAACTGTCGTCGTAGGGAGAGGAAGGGCTGGTAGGGTAGGTGGAGCAAGTCTAGGCTCCTCAGGAAGGGTAGGACAGAGGGAATCAATGCCTCTTAGGGGTCCTATGGGCACATATCCTAAGTGCCAGTGGTGCCGGGCAGGCGTCGTCCGCGTTGGGTCACATGCAGTTCAAATCTGGCCCACTCGGCCTGCGCGGGCTGCCGCGCGGGTAGGCCGTGCGCCGTCGTCGTCCACCAATCAGGGCACAGCCCTGCCTATACTGTAAAATGTCTCCTTGGCGGGCACTTTGAATGTGGTTCCCTCTACACTAGGTAAATTTTACAACCCATATGTGGGACCTGAAAAGTACAATTTTCCTTATAATTGAACCAATCACGACTATTCTGCTATCTAGGTTGACGGACGGGTACTGTGAGACGCAAGTTGGTACGTGAGGAAGAGTTTGGGCCTTGGAAAAAAAAGTAACTGGGAATATATCACATATTTACTAATTCATATTCAACATATTGACTTTAAGCATTAAGTCATATATGTGCTGTCTTGTGTGAGAACGGGTTGACGCCCAATACCATTACAACCCTACATTACGTCCACTACCATTACGTCCCTACATTACGCCCACTACCATTACAACCCTGCAATACGCCCACCAACCCTACATTACGCCCACTACCATTAAACCCTACATTACGCCCACTACCCTTACAACCCTACATTACGCCCACTACCATCACAACCCTACATTACGCCCACTACCATTACAACAGTACATTACGCCCACTACAATTACAACCCTACATTACGCCCACTACCCTTACAACCCTACATTACGCCAACTACCATTACAACCCAACATTACGCCTACTACCATTACAACCCTACATTACGTCCACTACCATTAAGTCCCTACATTACGCCCACTAACATTACAACCCTGCAATACGCCACTACCATTATGCCCACTACCATTACAACCCTACATTAAGGCCACTACCATTACGTCCCTACATAACGCCCACTACCATTACAACCCTACATTACGCCCACTACCGTTACGTCCCTACATAACGCCCACTACCATTACAACCCTGCATTACGCCCACTACCATTACAACCCAACATTACGCCCACTACCATTACAACCCTACATTACGCCCACTACCATTACAACCCTGCATTACGCCCACTACATTACAACCCTACATTACGCCCACTACCATTACAACCCTGCATTACGCCTACTACCATTACGACCCTGCATTACGCCCACTACCATTACAAGACCCCACATTACGCCCACTACCATTACAACCCTACATTACGCCCACTACCATTACAACCCTGCATTACAACCCTGCATTACGCCCACTACCATTACAGCCCTACATTACGCCCACTATCATTACGTCCCTACATTACGTCCCTACATTACGCCCACTACCATTACAACCCTACATTACGCTCACTACCATTACAACCCTGCATTACGCCCACTACCATTACAACCCTACATTATGCCCACTACTATTACAACCCTGCATTACGCCCACTACTATTACAACCCTGCATTACGCCCACTACCATAACAACCCTGCATTACGCCCACTACCATTACAACCCTACATTACGCTCACTACCATTACAACCCTGCATTACGCCCACTACCATTACAATCCTGCATTACGCCCACTACCATTACAACCCTGCATTACGCCCACTACGATTACAACCCTACATTACGTCCACTACCATTACGTCCCTACATTACGCCCACTACCATTACAACCCTGCAATACGCCCACTACCCTTACAACCCTACATTACGCCCACTACCCTTACAACCCTACATTACGCCCACTACCCTTACAACCCTACATTACGCCCACTACCATTACAACCCTGCATTACGCCCACTACCATTACAACCCTACATTACGTCCACTACCATTACGTCCCTACATTACGCCCACTACCATTACAACCCTGCAATACGCCCACCAACCCTACATTACGCCCACTACCATTACAACAACATTACGCCCACTACCCTTACAACCCTACATTACGCCCACTACCATCACAACCCTACATTATGCCCACTACCATTACAAGAGTACATTACGCCCACTACAATTACAACCCTACATTACGCCCACTACCCTTACAACCCTACATTACGCCAACTACCATTACAACCCAACATTACGCCTACTACCATTACAACCCTACATTACGTCCACTACCATTAAGTCCCTACATTACGCCCACTAACATTACAACCCTGCAATACGCCCACTACCATTATGCCCACTACCATTACAACCCTACATTAAGGCCACTACCATTACAACCCTACATTACGCCTACTACCATTACAACCCTAATTAAGCCCACTACCATTACAACAGTACATTACGCCCACTACCATTACAACCCTACATTACGCCCACTACCCTTACAACCCTACATTACGCCCACTACCATTACAACCCTGCATTACGCCCACTACCATTACAACCCTACATTACGTCCACTACCATTACGTCCCTACATTACGCCCACTACCATTACAACCCTGCAATACGCCCACTACCCTTACAACCCTACATTACGCCCACTACCATTACAACCCTACATTACGCCCACTACCCTTACAACCCTACATTACGCCCACTACCATTACAACCCTGCATTACGCCCACTACCATTACAACCCTACATTACGTCCACTACCATTACGTCCCTACATTACGCCCACTACCATTACAACCCTGCAATACGCCCACCAACCCTACATTACGCCCACTACCATTACAACCCTACATTACGCCCACTACCCTTACAACCCTACATTACGCCCACTACCATCACAACCCTACATTACGCCCACTACCATTACAACAGTACATTATGCCCACTACAATTACAACCCTACATTACGCCCACTACCCTTACAACCCTACATTACGCCAACTGCCATTACAACCCAACATTACGCCTACTACCATTACAACCCTACATTACGTCCAATACCATTAAGTCCCTACATTACGCCCACTAACATTACAACCCTGCAATACGCCCACTACCATTATGCCCACTACCATTACAACCCTACATTAAGGCCACTACCATTACGTCCCTACATAACGCCCACTACCATTACAACCCTACATTACGCCCACTACCGTTACGTCCCTACATAACGCCCACTACCATTACAACCCTGCATTACGCCCACTACCATTACAACCCAACATTACGCCCACTACCATTACAACCCTACATTACGCCCACTACCATTACAACCCTGCATTACGCCCACTACATTACAACCCTACATTACGCCCACTACCATTACAACCCTGCATTACGCCTACTACCATTACGACCCTGCATTACGCCCACTACCATTACAAGACCCCACATTACGCCCACTACCATTACAACCCTACATTACGCCCACTACCATTACAACCCTGCATTACAACCCTGCATTACGCCCACTACCATTACAACCCTACATTACGCCCACTATCATTACGTCCCTACATTACGCCCACTACCATTACGTCCCTACATTACGCCCACTACCATTACAACCCTACATTACGCTCACTACCATTACAACCCTGCATTACGCCCACTACCATTACAACCCTACATTATGCCCACTACTATTACAACCCTGCATTACGCCCACTACTATTACAACCCTGCATTACGCCCACTACCATAACAACCCTGCATTACGCCCACTACCATTACAACCCTACATTACGCTCACTACCATTACAACCCTGCATTACGCCCACTACCATTACAATCCTGCATTACGCCCACTACCATTACAACCCTGCATTACGCCAACTACCATTACAACCCTACATTACGTCCACTACCATTACGTCCCTACATTATGCCCACTACCATTACAACCCTGCAATACGCCCACTACCCTTACAACCCTACATTACGCCCACTACCATTACAACCCTACATTACGCCCACTACCCTTACAACCCTACATTACGCCCACTACCATTACAACCCTGCATTACGCCCACTACCATTACAACCCTACATTACGTCCACTACCATTACGTCCCAACATTACGCCCACTACCATTACAACCCTGCAATACGCCCACCAACCCTACATTACGCCCACTACCATTACAACCCTACATTACGCCCACTACCCTTACAACCCTACATTACGCCCACTACCATCACAACCCTACATTACGCCCACTACCATTACAACAGTACATTACGCCCACTACAATTACAACCCTACATTACGCCCACTACCCTTATAACCCTACATTACGCCAACTACAATTACAACCCAACATTACGCCTACTACCATTACAACCCTACATTACGTCCACTACCATTAAGTCCCTACATTACGCCCACTAACATTACAACCCTGCAATACGCCCACTACCATTATGCCCACTACCATTACAACCCTACATTAAGGCCACTACCATTACAACCTTACATTACGCCTACTACCATTACAACCCTACATTAAGCCCACTACCATTACAACAGTACATTACGCCCACTACCATTACAACCCTACATTACGCCCACTACCCTTACAACCCTACATTACGCCCACTACCATTACAGCCCTGCATTACGCCCACTACCATTACAACCCTACATTACGTCCACTACCATTACGTCCCTACATTACGCCCACTACCATTACAACCCTGCAATACGCCCACTACCCTTACAACCCTACATTACGCCCACTACCATTACAACCCTACATTACGCCCACTACCCTTACAACCCTACATTACGCCCACTACCATCACAACCCTACATTACGCCCACTACCATTACAACAGTACATTACGCCCACTACAATTACAACCCTACATTACGCCCACTACCCTTACAACCCTACATTACGCCAACTACCATTACAACCCAACATTACGCCTACTACCATTACAACCCTACATTACGTCCACTACCATTACGTCCCTACATTACGCCCACTAACATTACAACCCTACATTAAGCCCACTACCATTACAACAGTACATTACGCCCACTACCATTACAACCCTACATTACGCCCACTACAATTACAACCCTACATTACGCCCACTACCATTACAACCCAACATTACGCCCACTACCATTACGTCCCTACATTACGCCCACTAGCATTACAACCCTATATAACGCCCACTACCATTACAACCCTGCATTACGCCCACTACCATTACAACCCTACATTACGCCCACTACCATTACAACCCTACATTACGCCCACTACCATTACAACCCTGCATTACTCCCACTAACATTACAACCCTACATTACGCCCACTACCATTACAACCCTGCATTACGTCCACTACCATTACAACCCTACATTAAGCCCACTACCATTACAACCCTACATAACGCTCACTACCATTACAACCCTACATTACACCCCTACCATTACAACCCTACATTACGCCAACTACCATTACAACCCAACATTACGCCTACTACCATTACAACCCTACATTACGCCCACTACCATTACGTCCCTACATAACGCCCACTACCATTACAACCCTACATTACGCCCACTACCGTTACGTCCCTACATAACGCCCACTACCATTACAACCCTGCATTACGCCCACTACCATTACAACCCAACATTACGCCCACTACCATTACAACCCTACATTACGCCCACTACCATTACAACCCTGCATTACGCCCACTACATTACAACCCTACATTACGCCCACTACCATTACAACCCTGCATTACGCCTACTACCATTACGACCCTGCATTACGCTCACTACCATTACAAGACCCCACATTACGCCCACTACCATTACAACCCTACATTACGCCCACTACCATTACAACCCTGCATTACAACCCTGCATTACGCCCACTACCATTACAACCCTACATTACGCCCACTATCATTACGTCCCTACATTACGCCCACTACCATTACGTCCCTACATTACGCCCACTACCATTACAACCCTACATTACGCTCACTACCATTACAACCCTGCATTACGCCCACTACCATTACAACCCTACATTATGCCCACTACTATTACAACCCTGCATTACGCCCACTACTATTACAACCCTGCATTACGCCCACTACCATAACAACCCTGCATTACGCCCACTACCATTACAACCCTACATTACGCTCACTACCATTACAACCCTGCATTACGCCCACTACCATTACAATCCTGCATTACGCCCACTACCATTACAACCCTGCATTACGCCCACTACCATTACAACCCTACATTACGTCCACTACCATTACGTCCCTACATTACGCCCACTACCATTACAACCCTGCAATACGCCCACTACCCTTACAACCCTACATTACGCCCACTACCATTACAACCCTACATTACGCCCACTACCATAACAACCCTGCATTACGCCCACTACCATTACAACCCTACATTACGTCCACTACCATTACGTCCCTTCATTACGCCCACTACCATTACAACCCTGCAATACGCCCACCAACCCTACATTACGCCCACTACCATTACAACCCTACATTACGCCCACTACCCTTACAACCCTACATTACGCCCACTACCATCACAACCCTACATTACGCCCACTACCATTACAACAGTACATTACGCCCACTACAATTACAACCCTACATTACGCCCACTACCCTTACAACCCTACATTACGCCAACTACCATTACAACCCAACATAACGCCTACTACCATTACAACCCTACATTACGTCCACTACCATTACGTCCCTACATTACGCCCACTAACATTACAACCCTACATTAAGCCCACTACCATTACAACAGTACATTACGCCCACTACCATTACAACCCTACATTACGCCCACTACAATTACAACCCTACATTACGCCCACTACCATTACAACCCAACATTACGCCCACTACCATTACGTCCCTACATTACGCCCACTAGCATTACAACCCTACATTACGCCCACTACCATTACAACCCTGCATTACGCCCACTACCATTACAACCCTACATTACGCCCACTACCATTACAACCCTACATTACGCCCACTACCATTACAACCCTGCATTACTCCCACTACCATTACAACCCTACATTACGCCCACTACCATTACAACCCTGCATTACGCCCACTACCATTACAACCCTGCATTACGCCCAGTACCATTACAACCCTACATTACGACCACTACCATTACAAATCCTACATTACGCTCACTACCATTACAACCCTGCATTACGCCAACTACCATTACAACCCTACATTACGCCCACTACCATTACAACCCTACATTGCGCCCACTACCATTACAACCCTACTTTACGGCCACTACCATTACAACCCTACATTACGCCCACTAACATTACAACTCTACGCCCACTACCATTACAACCCTACATTACGTCCACTGCCATTACAACCCTACATTACGCCCACTGCCAATACAACCCTACATTACGCCCACTACCATTACAACCCTACATTACGCCCACTACCATTACGTCCCTACATTACGCCCACTACCATTACGTCCCTACATTACGCCCACTAGCATTACAACAGTACATTACGCCCACTTCCATTACAACCCTACATTATGCCTACTGCCATTACAACCCTACATTACGCCCACTGCCATTACAACCCTACATTACGCCCACTACCATTCCAACTCTATATTACGCCCACTACCATTACAACCCTACATTACGCCCACTACCATTACAACCCTACATTACGCCCACTACCATTACAACCGTACATTACGCCCACTACCATTACAACCGTACATTACGCCCACTACCATTACAACCCTACATTACGCCCACTACCATTACAACCCTACATTACGCCCACTACCATTACAACCCTACATTACGCCCACTACCATTACAACCCTACATTACGCCCACTACCATTACAACCCTACATTACGCCCACTACCATTACAACCCTACATTACACCCACTACCATTACAACCCTGCATTACGCCCACTAGCAATACAACTCTACATTACGCCCACTACCATTACAACCCTGCATTACGCCCACTACCATTACACCCCTACATTAAGCCCACTAATATTACAACCCTACATTACGCCCACTACTATTACAACCCTGCATTACGCCCACTACCAATACAACCCTGCATTACGCCCACTACCATTACAGCCCTTCATTACGCCCACTACCATTACAACCCTGCATTACGCCCACTACCATAACAATTATGCATTACGCCCGCTACCATTAGAACCCTACATTACGCCCACTACCATTACAACCCTGCATTACGCCCACTACCATTACAACCCTACATTACGCCCACTACCATTACAACCCTACATTACGCCCACTAGCATTACAACCCTACATTACGCCCACTACCATTACAACTCTACATTACGCCCACTACCATTACAACTCTACATTACGCCTACTACCATTACAACCCTACATTACGCCCACTACCATTACAACCCTACATTACGCCCACTACCATTACAAATCTACATTACGCTCACTACCATTACAACCCTACATTACGCCCACTACCATTACAACCCTTCATTACGCCCACTACCATTACAACCCTACATTACGCCCACTACCATTACAACCCTACATTACGCCCACTACCATTATAACTCTACATTACGCCCACTACCATTACAACCCTACATTACGCCCACTACCATTACAACTCTACATTACGCCCACTACCATTACAACCCTGCATTACGCCTACTACCATTACAACAGTACATTACGCCCACTACCATTACAACCCTACATTACGCCCACTACCATTACAACCCTGCATTACGCCCACTACCCACATTTCACCCGCTCGCTTCACGCCTCTGCATCACCGCCATTGCAACCTCTGCTTCCTGCTGGACGTAACGACAGTACACCTGTCCTCTTATATCTGGAACATCTCCATGTTATTTTCTCGTGGCTGGGGTGACACTGTCACCTGGCTCCCAGTGAGGCCACTACACAGTGCACCCAAACACTCTCCACCTAGTGTTTATAGTTGCCAAATATTCGCAGGTGATGGGGGCGGCGGCGTGCGACGCGGCCATTACCAGCTTATGGTCCAATAACAGCCGCAGCGAAAAAGCAAGAGAGAGAGGAAGGGTTTCTGCTCGAATAAGGGCGCAGAGAGATGAACCACAATAGTGAACTGGGGAAATACATTGTTGCCTTGCCGCGTTGTGCTGTTGTGGGGCCTCCTCATGTGCTGTTGTGGGACCCTCTCGTGTGCTGTTGTGGGACCCCCTCATGTGCTGTTGTGGGACCCCCTCGTGTGCTGTTGTGGGAGCCTCTTCTGTGCTGTTGTGGGACCCCCTCGTGTGCTGTTGTGGGACCCCCTCGTGTGCTGTTGTGGGACCCCCTCGTGTGCTGTTGTGGGACCCCCTCGTGTGCTGTTGTGGGACCCCCTCGTGTGCTGTTGTGGGATCCTCTCGTGTGCTGTTGTGGGACCCCCTCGTGTGCTGTTGTGGGACTCCCTCGTGTGCTATTGTGGGACCCCCTCGTGTGCTGTTGTGGGACCCCCTCGTGTGCTGTTGTGGGATCCTCTCGTGTGCTGTTGTGGGACCCCCTCGTGTGCTGTTGTGGGACTCCCTCGTGTGCTATTGTGGGACCCCCTCGTGTGCTGTTGTGGGACCCCCTCGTGAGCTGTTGTGGGAGCCTCTTCTGTGCTGTTGTGGGACCCCCTCGTGTGCTGTTGTGGGACCCCCTCGTGTGCTGTTGTGGGACCCTCTCGTGTGCTGTTGTGGGACCCCCTCGTGTGCTGTTGTGGGACCCCCTCGTGTGCTGTTGTGGGACCCTCTCGTGTGCTGTTGTGGGACCCCCTCGTGTGCTGTTGTGGGACCCCATCGTGTGCTGTTGTGGGACCCTCTCGTGTGCTGTTGTGGGACCCCCTCGTGTGCTGTTGTGGGACCCCCTCGTGTACTGTTGTGGGACCCCTCGTGTGCTGTTGTGGGACCCCCTCGTGTGCTGTTGTGGGACCCTCTCGTGTGCTGTTGTGGGACCCCCTCGTGTGCTGTTGTGGAACCCCCTCGTGTGCTGTTGTGGGACCCCCTCGTGTGCTGTTGTGGGACCCCCTCGTGTGCTGTTGTGGGACCCTCTCGTGTGCTGTTGTGGGACCCTCTCGTGTGCTGTTGTGGGACCCCCTCGTGTGCTGTTGTGGGACCCTCTCGTGTGCTGTTGTGGGACCCCCTCGTGTGCTGTTGTGGGACCCTCTCGTGTGCTGTTGTGGGACCCCCTCGTGTGCTGTTGTGGGACCCCCTCGTGTGCTGTTGTGGGACCCCCTCGTGTGCTGTTGTGGGACCCCCTCGTGTGCTGTTGTGGGACCCTCTCGTGTGCTGTTGTGGGACCCCCTTGTGTGCTGTTGTGGGACCCTCTCGTGTGCTGTTGTGGGACCCCCTCATGTGCTGTTGTGGGACCCGCTCGTGTGCTGTTGTGGGACCCCCTCGTGTGCTGTTGTGGGACCCCCTCGTGTGCTAGCTGCTTCACCTTCAACAGTCTATAGCAGTTACCCCTCGTGCAATATCTAGCCCCCCCCCCATGCTCTACCAGCATTAAAAGGTTGTTTCCTTTTACTCCTACTCGGTTAGAGGCCCTCACCGGAAGCCCCTCACAGTGAACTAATCCACAAGGGCCGTGACGAGGATTCGAACCCACGTCCGAGAGCATTGCTGACGCTGCCTTAATCGACTGAGCTAAATGTCGAAAGTCCCCTCACCCTGCCTAACACCCTGCCTAACACCCTCCAAAACGACTTCCACAACACCCTCCAGAACACCTCCCACAACACCCTCCAGAACACCTCCCACAACACCCTTCTAAATACCTCCCACAACATCCTCCAGAACGCCTCCCACAGCACCCTCCAGAACACCTCCCACAACACCCTCCAGAACACCTTCCCCAACACCCTCCAGAACACCTCCCACAACACCCTCCAGAACACCTTCCCCAACACCCTCCACAACACCTTCCACAACACCCTCCAGAACACCTTCCCCAACACCCTCCAGAACACCTTCCCCAACACCCTCCAGAACACCTTCCCCAACACCCTCCACAACACCCTCCACAACACCTCCCACAACACCTCCCACAACACCCTCCACAACACCTCCCACAACACCCTCCACAACACCCTCCACAACACCCTCCACAACACCCTCCAGAACACCTTCCCCAACACCCTCCAGAACACCTCCCACAACACCCTCCAGAACACCTTCCCCAACACCCTCCAGAACACCTTCCCCAACACCCTCCAGAACACCTCCCACAACACCCTCCAGAACACCTTCCCCAACACCCTCCAGAACACCTCCCACAACACCCTCCAGAACACCTTCCCCAACACCCTCCAGAACACCTCCCACAACACCCTCCAGAACACCTTCCCCAACACCCTCCAGAACACCTCCCACAACACCCTCCACAACACCCTCCACAACACCTCCCACAACACCTCCCACAACACCTTCCACAACACCTCCCACAACACCCTCCACAACACCTCCCACAACACCTCTCACAACACCCTCCACAACACCTCCCACAACACCTCTCACAACACCCTCCACAACACCTCCCACAACACCTCCCACAACACCCACTCGCTACAATGGCGGAACAAAACAAAGAGTTCAGAAGACGGAACCGTTGGGCCGCTTCCCTCCTAGTCATATAACAACGCACCATTAACTTACAGTCAGGTTAATAATAACTATGTAACGTTAATCACAATTTTCACAGTTTGGAGGATCGGCGAGCAATCTCTGATGGCCCAAGTGGGTGGTCACTGTTCCTCCACTCTTCCATAAGTCGACCACTTTTGTTTACATCTCTTCCATGTCCTGTATTCATACGGGCTTGGGGTGTTCTCCTCGTAATTACCTAATACAAACGTCGCTATTGATGCCCGACAGTTGTGGTTAGGAAACACCCAAATGTGGGGTTGTAGAGCACGGTGTATTTATCTCGTCGAACACAAGGAGAAGTAGAAGAAAGTCCGGAGGTATTCCATCAACTAGACCCGTCGCCGGCGGGACAGGTCGCTCCCTGACCTGGCAAACTAAGATCACATTTTACCAAGTTAGCTGATGCACGCGCGCGCGCGCAAATCCGTCATGGGTAAATACGTGGAGAGACGCTGAAAAATAACAGGCGGGAGCCCGCAACAGGGAGGAGAAGGATGCTGGAAACACGTGAAGGAAATTTTTTAACCCAAGCTAATGAGGAAAAAGCGAGAAAGAGGATGGTTGCCAGCCGTCAAACTCAGCCGAGTTTCCACCTGGGCGGAAACTCAGCTCAGTTTCTTAAATTGGTTTCCTTAAAACTAAAAGGAAACGGAGATCCACCCCTGGCCGGAACAGAAACAATTGGGGCAGAGTTTTTTCTCACATGATGCCTCTGTTCACCCAGCAGCAAATGTGCACCTAGGATTAGACAGCTGTTGTGGGCTGCATCTTGGTAATGTGTATACGAGTGTGTGTGTCTGTGTGTGTGTAATAAACAGTAGCTATCATAGAGAGCAAAAAAAGTCGGGAGTGAGTCAGTACATAGAGGCAACCAACGGTTAGAAAGGCGGGGTCCAAGAGCTAACAGCTCGATCCTACAGGTACAAATAATAAATACACACACAAGTAAGCAAATAGAACACAGACTTCGCTAAGAAAAGCTTAACAGGCTCCAGTACCCAGCCTCAGGCCTGGAGGTGAACACAACAAAGTTCCCGTCTTATTTAAAAACAAAAAGCTGAAGGAAGGTAAGCTTGGAGGGTCAGCTTGGAGGGTCAGCTTGGAGGGTCAGCTTGGAGGGTCAGCTTGGAGGGTCAGCTTGGAGGGTCAGCTTGGAGGGTCAGCTTGGAGGGTTAGCTTGGAGGGTCAGGTTGGAAGGTCAGCTTGGTGTGGAAGCGTCTTACCCTTCAGTAAACGTTATTTCTTTTATTATGATACATCAACTCCAATTATATGTTTGGAAAATCCAATATTTTGATATGCAGTATTACAACATTTGTGTAATTATAGCAATATTTTTATAATTATTTTTTAATGTAATATATGACAGACTTGTTATAGACACATTACCTGACAGCAGAGTTTTGGACTTGTCAACCACTAACATTGACACGAGGAGGGGGGAGGGCTGTGTGTGTGTGTGTGTGTGTGTACTCACCTATACTCACCTATTTGTGCTTGCGGGGGTTGAGGTTTGGCTGTTTGGTCCCGCCTCTCAACTGTCAATCAACTGGTGTACAGATTCCTGAGCCTACTGGGCTCTATCATATCTACATTTAAAACTGTGTATGGAGTCAGCCTCCACCACATCACTGCCTAATGCATTCCATCCGTTAACTACTCTGACACTAAAAAAGTTCCTTCTAACGTCTCTGTGGCTCATGCGAGTACTCAGTTTCCACCTGTGTCCCCTTGTTCGCGTCCCACCAGTGTTGAATAGTTTATCCTTGTTTACCCGGTCGATTCCTCTGAGGATTTTGTAGGTTGTGATCATGTCTCCCCTTACTCTTCTGTCTTCCAGTGTCGTAAGGTGCATTTCCCGCAGCCTTTCATCGTAACTCATGCCTCTTAGTTCTGGGACTAGTCTAGTGGCATACCTTTGGGCTTTTTCCAGCTTCGTCTTGTGCTTGACAAGGTACGGGCTCCATGCTGGGGCCGCATACTCCAGGATTGGTCTTACATATGTGGTGCACAAGATTCTGAATGATTCCTTACACAGGTTCCTGAACGCTGTTCTGATGTTAGCCAGCCTCGCATATGCCGCAGACGTTATTCTTTTTATGTGGGCTTCAGGAGACAGGTTTGGTGTGATATCAACTCCTAGATCTTTCTCTCTGTTCGTTTCATTAAGTACTTCATCTCCTATTCTGCATCCTGTGTTTGGCCTCCTATTTCCACCACCTAGTTTCATTACTTTGCATTTACTCGGGTTGAACTTCAACAGCCATTTGTTGGACCATTCACTCAGTGTGTCTAGGTCATCTTTTAGCCTCCTACTATCGTCCTCAGTTTCAATCCTCCTCATAATTTTTGCATCATCGGCAAACATTGAGAGAAACGATTCTATACCCTCTGGAAGATCATTTACATATATTAGAAACAGTATAGGTCCAAGGACTGACCCCTGCGGTACTCCACTCGTAACGTCTCGCCAATCTGAGACCTCACCCCTCACACTGACTCGTTGTCTCCTGTTACTTAGGTACTCCTGTATCCAACGGAGTACCTTCCCTTTCACTCCAGCTTGCATCTCCAGTTTTTTCACTAGCCTCTTGTGTGGCACTGTGTCAAAGGCTTTCTGACAATCCAAAAATATGCAGTCTGCCCACCCTTCTCTTTCTTGCCTTATTTTTGTTGCCTGGTCGTAGAATTCAAGTAACCCTGTGAGGCAGGACCTGCCATCCCTGAATCCATGTTGATGCTGTGTTACAAAGTTCTTTCGCTCCAGATGTTCCACTAGCTTTCTTCGCACAATCTTCTCCATCATCTTGCATGGTATGCAGGTTAGGGACACTGGTCTGTAATTCAGTGCCTCCTGTCTATCCCCTTTCTTGTATATCGGGACTACGTTAGCTGCTTTCCAAATTTCTGGCTCTTGGGTCCCGCCTCTCAACTGTAAATCAACTGGTGTACAGATTCCTGAGCCTACTGGGCTCTATCATATTTACATTCTAAACTTTGTATGGAGTATGGAGTCAGCCTCCACCACGTCACTGCCTAAGGCATTCCACCTGTTAACTACTCTGACACTGAAAAAGTTCTTTCCAACGTCCCTGTGGCTCATTTGGGTAGTCAGTTTCCACCTGTGTCCCCTTGTTCACGTACCACCAGTGTTGAATAGTTTATCATTGTCTACCCTGTCAATACCCCTGAGGATTTTGTAGGTAGTGATCATGTCTCTCCTTACTCTTCCGTCTCCCAGTGTCGTAAGGTGCATCTCTCGCAGCCTTTCCTCGTAACTCATGCCTCTTAGTTCTGGGACTAGTCTAGTGGCATACCTCTGAACTTTTTCCAGCTTCGTCTTGTGCTTGACAAGGTACGGGCTCCATGCTGGGGCCGCATACTCCAGAATTGGTCTTACATATGTGGTATACAAGATTCTGAATGATTCCTGTTACGGCCACAATGGGTCGCAACCGGGTTCTTTGCTGGTGGAACCATATTACTAGTATCCGACCCCAAGTTAATAGTGTCTTTTAAGGAGTGAGCTTGGTAATGCAAGTAAAACACAATGGGGGAGTTGCAAGGAATACGACACTTCATCAATTATCAATATATTCACATATAATCACTTTCCCATCACCTCTTATAAAATCATAAAGGAAGTATTACTACACTGATATATATACAAGTGTCGCTCTCATAGGACACTAAGCACTCCTCGATGCGATGCAGCCTTGTCAGCTTCCGTGTTTCCTCAACACACAGTACCGTCCTCAACCAGTACTGGGAAACACCAACGAGTCTTCCCTAGCCATGGGCCAGCCTATAAACAGCCTCACTAGGTGCTCCTTGTGAACGCCCACAATCACTCTCCAGCCTGGTGCTGGCAGAGAACTTCAGCCTCGCGCTGCTGGGCCTCTTCACGAACAAATGCAAGGGTAGCGAACCCCTGGCAGGAGCTTTTTGCAACTAGCTTGTTACACTCCCCGTAGCACCTTACTGTCGGTCGTCTCTTTCTCTAGCCAATCCCGGGATACACTGAATTCTGTCACTGCCACTTCACAGGAAGACAACAGATACTACACAGTTCCTCTTTGGTGGCGGCTCACTGCTCACGTAAAGCAGAATGGAGTAGAGAGATATAGGCTGCCCTGGGTAGACTGACTGTCCTCGTACCACAGCAGCCCTACGTCTCCTCTGTGGATACAGACACGTCATCAGTAAACTGGCTAGTACATGGGACACTAGGAAATACCACTTACGGACTCAGACATAAACATACAACTCCTCCTACAATAGATGGCGCTGGTTTTCTAGGCGCCACCTCACCAGAGGTCAGCAACAGCGACCTCTCGAGCTGACCAGGACAGGAATCTAGCGCCTCTTGCAGGTATCATCCTGCCACCACTAGATGGCGTCGTCCATTTTGTGGGGGTTTCATGAGCGGATTCACAGATGGCATTGACATCGCTGCTCCGTTCTCCGACGATGGAGTCGGGTTCGTAACAATTCGTTACACAGGTTCCTGAATGCTGTTCTGATGTTAGCCAGTCTCGCATGTGTGTTTGTGTGTGTACTCACCTATTTGTACTCACCCATTTGTGCTTGCGGGGGTTGAGCTTTGGCTCTTTGGTCCCGCCTCTCAACTATCAATCAACTGGTGTACAGATTACTGAGTCTATTGGGCTCTACCATATCCACATTTGAAACCTGTGTATGAAGTCAGCCTCCACCACATCACTGCCTAATGCATTCCACCTGTTAACTACTCTGACACTGAAAAAGTTCTTTCTAACGTCCCTGTGGCTCATGTGGGTACTCAGTTTCCACTGTGTCCCCTTGTTCGTGTGTGTGGGGGGGGGGGGGCATACATGTCTATACCTACTTGCTTATAAGTGAGGGGCGGGAGAGACATTTTTGGGTATATTCAGTGTGAGATTTTTTTTCTTTGACAATTATCCAAAGAATTAAGTCCTATTGATGTTACGTTAATCGTAACTACCTCGCAAGAGAGGTAGTTACGATTACGAGGAGAGGGAGACCTTAAACAGCAAGAGCTGCCAGTGGCAGATATTTAATCTTAAAGCCTAAGATCATAGGACCGTGGGAGCAAACCGCCAGGCGAAACCACACGGGTAACACCTGTCACTTAGGTCGCTGGCTCCTCCTAGTTGACAACTATTAAAGGGTAGCCGACGGATTCTCACTTCTTATTTATAGAAGTGTGGTGCTGTGCAATGGACTCGAGCTTTAGATTCAGACTTGATATGAACATAAGCAGGCAAAGCGTTGCAGAACATAAAATGTGGGGCAGTAATATTGGAAGGTTTGACGTAAACGACCGTTTTCTGTAACAAAACAATTTATTCACAAAACAAAACTAAAACTACTACACAGTGAATTTACGTTACTTTAATGTCACTCCAGTGCCACATTAAAGTACAGCTAATCAACAGCCTGATGGACCCACGGTCTCCTTATCCCGTCGTCGCTGACTGAACAATGACACTAACTGAACAAAGTGGTGCCCACTGGTGACGCAAGCTTGCAATCAATATTGTCACGGCTTCACGGTGATCAATACTATAATCACAAAAACTTGACTGGAGCTCGCTGCCCTCAACGAGGTACCAAGTAACAAGGCGGTTAATCCAAGAATGATAACCCCTCATAAAAATCTTACGTTAACACTTGTCTCTCAGGACAATCAACAACACAACTTACTCCAATCGAATTTAAACAATTACGTTAATACACACGTGTCCCAACGACACTTAAATGGCAGCAATAACTCGTAAATCAATTAATTACATCAACTTGAAAGTCAAGCATTCGGTGAGTAATTCCCAATTAATTACTGAATACAACAGCCTATTAATTCAGACGAGTATCGATAAAGCCTACTGTCTCTCAACTGACAGTTCTCTTCCGGTCTTACGACAAGATTACCTTAACGAGGGTAGACTACTGTACCACACACAAGGTTACAACACACTCTGTGTAAACAACAACATCAACACCTGGTGAATTCACTAAGTGGCGGTTACTAATTATCTTTAATTAGCTACGAGTGCTTAATCACTCTGTCCGCAGACAGATCTGATCAGTCCAACGAATTACAGCAGCTTAATTACAGCGCAATTGACTCCGATCATAACAGACCGTCAACCCCTTACGTTAATAACTCAATTAACGACAGCTCGTTAAATCGTTAACACTACGTTAGTCTTCACTTGACAATTCCTCCACTGCGTGAACTTCACTGTGAGTGTTGCCTTTACACGTCTCTACGTTAATCACAACAATGTTCATCGAAACAAGTGACCTCGTTAAGTAAATCGTGACCCCCGGTGACGTTAACTGACTTTAATTCTCCCGGAATCCTTCACAGTACACAACGCCTTCCACCAAGGACAAACTTGTCTACGGTTTACACACGGTACAACACAGTACATCACAGTACAACACAGTACATTCTTGCCACTCATGGCAAAACTTGTAAATGACTTCCCCCAGTAAATTATCCACCGATAATTCACTCTTTACCACAACACAACAGTAAAATTTATAACCAAGGGAAACCTCCCTGTTACCACTTTCACTGCTGAAAAAGGGAATCAAATTACAGGAATACATACGCGGCATATAGAGAAAATAGCAGCAAATAACTCACTTTACTCTACCTCTGAATGTGTCACTAGGTGTCTTCACACATGGCAAAAATCACAGTTGGGCCCAACCTCAACTTGATGACGGCAAACAGGGTAGACTCACACGTCTCCAATTCCCATTCACCTCACCAGGTGGTCACAGGGACAGAGGACAGACGGAACACTGGGGGCGAACCCAGCTTCAGAGTTTTATTACCCAAACGGAAACAGTGTACTTACATCAATCAGCGAGCCCGCAACACTCCCATTCACTCTCATACACCCTTCAACCCCACTGCTGCTGCTGGATGATGACGTAGGCATCCTCACTTCCTACACGTGGTCAGGTGGAGCACAGGGTTCTAGACCACAGGGTTAGCTCCACACACAGAGACCAGGGTGGCGCAGACACGTCGGCTTAGGCAGACCAGGGTGCGCGCACAACAGCAGGGATGTGGTACCACGCCCTTCCACTTGACACGGTACCCCAGGATACGACGGTACACGGTGTTACACGGTACACGAGACCCGAGACGGACTCCTTCGCTGCTCGTTTGTTTTACTCAGCATTTGAACTTTTAAGGTTTCTCTCATAACACTGAAACCATCTCTAGCACATCTCACTGCAGTACCTTCAAGCACAGATATGATAGACGGCGGATGTCACTTTCGTAGCCCGATAATTAACGCCTCACTCAGTCCAGTTGCTCTAAGATGGTGTCCCACAATTACGCAGCTAAATGACAAGTTCACGGTTTGGTACAAGCACCTTTCCGACTACCGGATTCTTACGGACGGCACACGGAAAGATAGCAAGATAATAGGCGTGACTTTAGTAACGTTGCAGGCGGTATTTCCCGATGCTTGGCCTTGCACGGAAAATTACGACCTCTCCTAGCAACGTTCAAGGTAAGAATGTCTTTTCCCGCCAAGTCTGCCTCTGGGGTACTATGCTGTACCCCTCAGCGTCTTGGCCAATCACGGTTCAGCATTCCTGAGGCCCAGGAGCCCGAGCCAATGGCGCGCCTGCCTCATGATGCTACCCCCTCTCTCACGAGGTGGACACGTGATAGGGGGGGTGTTCTACGGCCGTTAACCCCCCATACCTCCCTCTACACTTGTACAAAATTTCCCTGAAATCAACTCCCTCCTGTAATTTCCTTCACAGACCTGATACAGCGATCAGAATGACATCAATGGCTAGCAAATGTCATGGGCTGTCCAACGACACCCAACACGACTGTGGAAAAGTTATATTCAGAAAGTTGAATCACGGTGCACATCACTGGTGCACTATGCAATTTCGTACTTAATTCAGTGCACGAGAGAGCAGGAAAAATATGTCCCCTGACATTCAGAACCTTCCTGAGTATATATCCACACAATCTCCGGGTATATTCACCCTCACCATGACTATTGTCATACGTCCCCCTGGCTGTGTTCACACCCCTCGCTTATCCTAAAAATTACAAGCAAGTAACGCGTCGAGCCTCACCGGGAGGGTGAGGGACACTGCAATCAGTTTAAGTGAGTCACTTAGACCAGATGGATTAAATCACTTACAGTTCTTATCCTAATGGACCAATGTCACGGAAATGTCATGGAGTCAGGGCAGGGGACAGAGGGCTGCCCTTATCACACGAGACAGGTGTCCAGAGAGCAATTATGTGTTAAATCAATATTTTATATTAGGATTGTATAATAACAGTAAGTAAGTAAGTAATTATCAAAAGAAGGCACCAAACCGGGAAGGCTATGTAGCACCATCAAATACGCAAAATAATCAGAGGGCGCTAAATATCACCAAGGATGCCAATACGAGAACAAAAACGCATAAGGCGAACGATATCAAAAGTATCCGAGTCACCAAGAATTCTATCGAGGGACAGGTGACCGCGAGGGGCGGTCGGAAAGCAAGACACACGCTCGTCCTGGAAGTCAGAACATTCAAGAAGGACATGTACGACCGTAAGAGGGACAATGCAACTAGAACAATAAGGAGCAGGGCGGCGCTCCATCAAGTGACCATGGGTTAAGCGAGTATGGCCAATACGCAACCTCGCCAGAGCTGTTTCCCACCGCCAGTTACGGTGGAAGGAGGACGGCCACGAGGAAACACAACATTTAAGAGTACGCAGATTGTTACCAGTAACAGACAACCAAGAAGCCTGCCAACGGGTAAGGACTGAGGAATGGATAACCGGGTAAAAGTCGGAATACGGAATGCCTTTACGAGAGATGGGACAAGAGCGGACAGCTTCCTTAGCGGCAGCATCCGCACGCTCATTTAAAGACACACCAATATGGCTGGGAACCCAACAAAACTCAACCGACTTAAATTTACTGTGAACGAGAAACAGCCAATGCTGTCATCTCGTCAATCTCGACAACTACTGGATGAACCGGATTAAAGGACCCGAGAGCCATGAGGGCACTACGAGAGTCAACAACAACCACAAAGGAAGACTGACAACGAGAAAGCAGGAGACGAAGAGCATAGAGAATAGCATAAAGTTCCGCTGTAAAGATGCTAGTCTCCGGAGGCAAGCGACACATATAAGTGCGATCAGGAAAAACAACAGAGTAGCCAACACCGTCCGCTGACTTAGACCCATCGGTGAAGACAGAAACGGAGCGGGAGTGAGAAGAAAAGTGCTCGAGGAAAAGGTGTTTTAGAACCGTAGGAGGGGTAAAAGCTTTAGTGATACGGGTCAAGGAAGTACAAAACCGCGGAAGAGGGACCCTCCACGGGGGCAAAGAAGGAACAACACGAGGAGAAACATCAGAAATACGAACGGAGAGAGAATCCTGTAGGCGAGATAACCGGACAGAAAGAGGGAGGTGGTGAAGAGGAACAGGAACCGCAGGAGGGGTAAAAGTTAAAGCACGACAGAGGCGAGAGGAAGGATGTTGCAAGGACCGCGCAAGATAGCGAAGACAGTAGCGATCACGGCGGTCCTGGAGAGACAGGAAGCCAGTGTCAACATATAAGCTAAGGATGGGAGTCGAACGAAAGGCACCAGAACTGAGGCGCAACCCAGTATGGTGCAAAGCATCAAGACGGCGAAGAGTAGAAGGAGAAGCAGACGAGTAAGCAGGGCAACCATAATCGAGCTTAGACAGGACGAGAGAGGAATGTAAGGCAAGGAGAGTGCGCCTATCTGCCCTCCAAGAAGTATGGGACAAGACCCGAAGGAGGGTAAGGGCCTTAGAGCACTCAACACGGAGGTAAGAGATATGGGGAGACCAAGACAAACGAGTGTCAAGGAATAACCCCAAAAGCTTCGCGGAATCTTTGTATTCAAGGGGATGACCATAAAGTGACAAAGAGGGACGAAGAACAACCCGTTTCCGCGTAAAAGTCATGGCACAAGTCTTAGAAGTAGAGAACTTAAAGCCATGACCTGTGGCCCAAGACGACACGGCATCAATTGCAAGTTGAAGCCGGCGTTGAAGGAGAGGCGAATCATCACCCTGACAACAAAGGGTAAGATCATCGACATAGAGAGCGGAGAAGACACCAGAAGGAAGAGAGGAAAGAAGACCATTGAGGGCAACAAGAAAAAGAGTAGTGCTCAGAACACTACCCTGGGGCACACCTTCGTATTGCTGAAAAGAGGGAGAGAGAGCGGTACCAAGGCGCACCCGAAAGGAACGACGAGAGAGGAAGCTGCGGAGAAAGAGA
Source organism: Procambarus clarkii (assembly GCF_040958095.1). NCBI lineage: Eukaryota > Metazoa > Arthropoda > Malacostraca > Decapoda > Cambaridae > Procambarus > Procambarus clarkii. The sequence continues at coordinate 38,502,056 of NC_091153.1, forward strand.
GGGAGATGACCACGAAGGCCAAAAGAATGAAGTTGAGATAGGATATGATAACGCCAAGTGGTGTCGTAAGCCTTTTCTAGGTCAAAAAGGACGGTAACAACGGAGGTTTTCGCAGCAAAAGCAGTACGAATATAGACCTCCAAGTTCACCAGGACATCTGTCGTGCTGCGGCACTTGCAGAAACCAAATTGAGAAGGGGAGAGGAGGTGATGGTGTTCCAGGAACCACATCAGACGAACGTTAACCATACGTTCAAAGAGTTTGCAGACACAACTTGTGAGAGCAATAGGGCGAAAGTCCTTAGGAGAAGTACCCAGAGACCCAGGTTTGCGAACAGGGAGGACAACGGCATCGAGCCAGTCCTCAGGGACTGACGACGACTCCCAGATCCGATTATACAGACTCAGTAAATACTGAGACGTGCTCGGAGGGAGATGGCGAAGCATCTCATAATGAATACCATCGGAGCCCGCCGCCGTAGAACCGCAGAGGGCCAGGGCAGAACGAAGTTCAGAGAGAGAGAAGGGATCATTATAGGGAAGCTGAAGATGAGTGCAGAAATCTAAAGGACGAGACTCAAGGACAGGTTTACGAAGAAGGAAAGATTGGGGAAGATGAAGACCAGAGCTAACAGAAGAAAAGTGGGAACCCAGTTCGGAAGCGACCTGCAACGGGTCCGCCACAAGAGTATCATGGAGGTGAAGGACCGGTGAAACATCGGGAATGAACTTACCCACTATCTTGCGGATACGCTTCCAGATCTGGGCCAGAGGGGTCTCGGACGTAATTGTTGAGACATAAGATGCCCAACATTCACGTTTAGCCGTACGAATGGCCCTACGGGCCACCGCACTCGCTTTCCGAAAGAAAAGAAAAGAATCGGTCGTCTGCCTACGGCGGTGCCTCTTTCAGGCTGCACGCTTACAGCGGACAGCCCGAGCACAGTCCGCATTCCACCAGGGAACGCACTTCCGTGGACCCCGAGAGGAAGAGCAAGGAATAGAGCGGAGGGCAGCGTTGAAGACAGTGTCATGAAAAAGGAGGAGAGCGCGAGAGAGAGGCAGAAGGGAGAGGTCAGGGAGAGCAGCACTGAGGGTAAATAGGGTCCAGTCTGCCTTAGCAAACTGCCACCTAGGGAAAGAAAGGGAAGGGCGAAAAGAGAAAAAGGAAACAAGGATGGGGAAATGATCACTTCCATGGAGGTCATCAAAAACCTGCCACGTGAAATCTAAGTAAAGAGAAGAAGAGCAGAGAGAAAGATCAAGACAAGAAAGGGTGCGAGTCCGAGAGTCCAAATGAGTGGGCTCACCAGAATTCAGAAGAGACAGGGAAGAAGAGAGGAGAAACGGCTCAAGGAGGCGACCCCGGGTATTCGTCAGAACGTCACCCCAAAGAGAATGACGACAATTGAAGTCACCCAGCAGGAGCACAGGATCCGGCAAGGAGTCCAGGAGGTGTTTCAAATCAGGAAGAGAGAGCGGGACACTCGGGGGGAGATAAATGGAACAAACTGTGTACCATTTCCCCACAAAGATACGAGCAGCAGAACAATGGAGAGGCGAAGGAAAAAGTAAAGGAACAAAGGGAACATCAGCCCGAATCAAGAGAGCAGAAGAATTAGAAGCCCCAGCAATGGCTGGGGGGGGGGGAGAGAAAGGAATAGCCACGAAAACGACCAGGACGAGCACCAAACATTGGCTTCTGGAGACAGACACAAAGGGGCGAAAACCGCGAAATCAGAAGTTGGAGTTCGAGGAAATTGGCGTAATAACCTCGAACGTTCCATTGAAGAATGGACAACGACGAGAAGAGAAAGGACAAAAACAGAGAACAAGGAAGAAACAAAGGCAAAAGAGCAACAGAGCACGTTAAAGAATATCAGGGTCGGGATCAGGGTCAGCAAAGTCAGGGTTAGGGGGCATGGGTAAACTGAGCAAAGACGGAGGGAAGGAAACGGGAGAACAGATCAGAGGTGGGCGGGCAGGGTCCGGAGGAGGAGGAAGAGGAGGAGACAACGGAGAGGAGCCGTCAAGGACAGCAGCAGGAGGAGGGGGAGTAGAAAGAGGGGAGCGCACCCCAGCAAGAGCAGCAACCGAAAGGGAAGCAGGGGCCAAAGAAACCTCCATAGCAGGAACAGGGGGCGCAAGCACTGAAACGGGAGGGGAAGGAGCAACAGAGCCAGAAGGAGGAGTTGAGGAAGAAAGCGAAGCCTTCTTACCCGCCGGGGAAGAGGAAGGAGAGGAGCCAGGCTTACGCTTCTGACTTGAAGAGACCGGTGTCCCAGCAACTACGTACCGGGCAACGGATTCCAGTGTCTCAACAGGAGAAGCCGAACGAGAGCACACACGACGGCCGTTAGGAGAGCGATGGACATCCGCCCGCACCGATAGGCGGTGGGGAGAGCCGATAGATGGAGGAAGAGGATGGGAAGGAGGATCGGAGGGGGACGAGGAAGAAGACACAGAAGACACGACAGACCGGGTAGAAGGAAGGGGAACCCCAGACAGAGGACCAGGAGGAGGATCCTTCGGGAGAGAACTCAAAGGAACAGAGGAGGGGGCAGTGGGCGCATCAAAGTCCAAGGCCCGGAAACGGTTGTGAGTCTGATGAAGGCGGGAAGGACGAGGAGAGGAAGAGCGCAACACGCGAGCATAAGAGATATTAGCATAAGGCGGGAGCCGACGAACCTGGCGCCTCGCCTCAGGAAAAGATAAACGCTCCCGGTGCTTCAGGTTGAGGACAGCTGCCTCAAGCTTGTAATGGACACACGCACGGGAGAAGGTAGGATGGGCCTCACCGCAGTTGAGGCAACGAGCCTGGGGAGAAGTGCACTCCGACTTAGAGTGACCTTCGCCACCACACAAAGGACAGAGAGAGACAGTCCCGGAGCAGCGGAGGTTCAGTGACGAAGTGGGGATTGACAATAAAAGGTTCCCCTCGCTCTCGACGTCGGGTACTGCAGTTCTACGGGTGCATGAGTATGCCTCCTCAAGCACCCTGGCGTCAAAATAGAAGAAGTCCATGGAAGAACCAGAACGAGCAAAAGGTCGGCAGGAAACGGCAAGCAGATAGGAGAAGAGGGGGGAGAAAAACGAAACAGAAGGAAAAGGAAAAGGTGCCCAGCAGAATTGGAGAGGACGGCAGCAGGAGCACAAGGCTAGAAAAGGACAGAGGACTGTCCTAAGGAGCATCACACTCCGGCAGCCGCCCACGAAGCCCCCACACGGCGACAACGAGCTGAGCGGGGAGGGGGGTATAATAACAGTATATAATTATTATTATTATATACTTTTTATTGCAAGTCGACCACATTTGAAAGGTTAGGTTATCTTGAGATGACTTCGGGGCTTTAGTGTCCCCGCAGCCCGGTCCTCGACCAGGCCTCCACCCCGAGGAAGCAGCCTGTGACAGCTGACTAACACCCAAGTACCTATTTTACTGCTAGGTACCATGGGCATAGGGTGAAAGAAAATCTGCCCATTTTTTTCGCCGGCAACCGGGATCGAACCCCGGGATCACAGGATCACAATTCCAGCATCCTGTCCGCTCGGCCGACCGGCTCCCTTGCAAGGTGAATATAATGCTTTAGTGCTTTCAATCTTCTTGGGGTCACTGTGGAAATAACTTTTGTTAATGAAGTTTTAAAGCTAAGTAACTGTTTGATAAAATCTGCCTTGATTAAAAATGCTGAGCAGGTTTCGTAATGGTTGCATAAGTGTTTGATAACTCGTGGTCGTGGTTCGAGTTGGTTCAACTGTACAAGCAGAGGGAAGTATTGTTCAATGCTGTAACTAGAGTCTTACAATTTAAGGTCTTGTTCTTTGCTGCTTCTTTCGTTCAAAGTCTTGTTCTAGGTGATATTTTATCACCCTGTTCTTTAGTGTTATTGAACATCTTGTTCTTTACTGTTTGTGTTTAACACCTTGTCTTAGTTATTTTTGTTCAATATTTTGTTCTTGCTGTTTAAAACCTTATTCTTGTTATTTTTTGTTCAAGACTTTGTTCTTGCTACTTGTTCTTAACCTTGTTCATATTTTTTGTTCTGCACGATGTTCTGTTATTTTTTGTTTAGCCAAAAAACTATATTATTTTATTATACAAATATTTATATTTGTTTTTTATAAATTAAATAATTACATTTTTATTATAAGCAGAATTCTATTTTTTGAACATCTTACTCTTGCTATTTTTGGTTTTAAAACTGATCTCTCTTATTACACATGAAGATGTTCAACGGAACCTTAAAGGCTCATCAAATCGCATTAATTTTGTGTTGGATAATTGGATAAATTGAATAATAATTAGATAAACCCCATAACAGTTTCCATTTTCATATTTCAATCCACGTGGGCTTCTGTGAAGAGTGAATATATGGAATATTGAGTGAAGAGTGAATTAGGGAATATTGAGTAAAGAGTGAATTAGGGAATATTGAGTAAAGAGTGAATTAGGGAATATTGAGTAAAGAGTGAATTAGGGAATATTGAGTAAAGAGTGAATTAGGGAATATTGAGTAAAGAGTAAATTAGGGAATATTGAGTAAAGAATAAATTAGAGAATATTGAGTAAAGAGTGAATTAGGGAATATTGAGTAAAGAGTGAATTAGGGAATATTGAGTAAAGAGTGAATTAGGGAATATTGAGTAAAGAGTGAATTAGGGAATATTGAGTAAAGAGTGAATTAGGGAATATTGAGTAAAGAGTGAATTAGGGAATATTGAGTAAAGAGTGAATTAGGGAATATTGAGTAAAGAGTAAATTAGGGAATATTGAGTAAAGAATAAATTAGAGAATATTGAGTAAAGAGTGAATTAGGGAATATTGAGTAAAGAGTGAATTAGGGAATATTGAGTAAAGAGTGAATTAGGGAATATTGAGTAAAGAGTGAATTAGGGAATATTGAGTAAAGAGTGAATTAGGGAATATTTCCGTTTCTTATCTAAGTCTCTATTACAAGTTTCATATACACACCTGTGATCAAGATTTATGAGTTGAAGAAATGGAAATGAGTTAATGTAATGATATGCTTCTAGTCTTGTGATTAACCAGGCTGTGATCCATAGGAGCAGGCTGCGAACAGCTGTGTCCAACAGCCTGGTTGACCAGACCAACAACCAGGAGGCCTGTCAGAGACCGGGCCGTGGGAGGACGTTGATCCCAGAACCAACAACAGGTAGAACAGGTAGTTAGGTGGGTGCTCAAAACGGGTAGTCAATAACGGGAAGTCACCACTATCATTATCGTCATCACCATCACCACTACCATCATCGTCATCATCACCATCACCACTACCATCATCATCATCACCACCACCACTACCATCATCGTCATCATCACCATCACCACTACCATCATCATCATCACCACCACCACTACCATCATCGTCATCATCACCATCACCACTACCATCATCATCATCATCATCACCACCACCACTACCATCATCGTCATCATCACCATCACCACTACCATCATCATCATCACCACCACCACTACCATCATCGTCATCATCACCATCACCACTACCATCATCGTCATCATCACCACCACCACTACCATCATCGTCATCATCATCATCACCATCACCACTACCATCATCGTCATCATCACCACCACCACTACCATCATCATCATCACCACCACCACTACCATCATCGTCATCATCACCATCACCACTACCATCATCATCATCACCATCACCACTACCATCATCGTCATCATCATCATCACCATCACCACTACCATCATCGTCATCACTCGCTATCATTGTGATTTTCACCATCAGCATCAATATCTCCACACCTACAACCATCATCACCCCCCATTATCACCATCACCATCCCCACTATCACCATCCCAACCATCACCATCTCTGCCATCACTATCCCCATCACCGCCACCACAACCATCCCCACCACCACCACTACCACCATCCTCACCACCACCACAATCCCCACCACCACCATCACCATCCCCACCACTACCAATCCCACCATCCCCAACACCACTACCACCATCCCCACTACCACCAACACCATCCCCACCACCACCACCATCCCCAACACCACAACTACCACCATCTCCACAACCCCCACCATCCCCCACCACCACCACCATCCTCACCACCACCACAATCCCCACCACCACCACTACCACCATCCTCACCACCACCACAATCCCCACCACCACCACCACCATCCCCACCACTACCAACCCCACCATCCCCAACACCACCACTACCACCATCTCCACAACGACCACCATCCCCACCACCACCACCACCGTCCCCACCAGCACTACTACCACCATCCCCTCCACCACCACTACCACCATCCCCACCACCACCACCACCATCCCCACCACGAAAACCACCATCCCCACCACCACTACCACAATCCCTTCCACTACCACCATCCACACCACCACCACCATACCCACCACTACCACAACCACCATCCCCACCACCACTACCATCCCCACCACCACACCTACCAACAGCCCTACTACCACCAAAACAATCCCAACCACCACCACCATCCCCACCACCATCACCAGAACCACCACCACCACCACCGCCATCACCATCTCCACCACCATCCTCACCACCACCACTATCCCCACCACTACCACCATCCCCCCCACCACCACCATCACCACCACCGCCGCCATCACCATCCCCACTACCACCCTCACCACCACCACTATCTCCACCACTACCACCATCCCCCCACCACCACCATCACCACCATCCCCACCACCACCACCATCCTCACCACCACCACCAGAACCACCACCACCACCACCGCCATCACCATCTCCACCACCATCCTCACCACCACCACTATCCCCGCCACTACCACCCTCCCCCCCACCACCACCACTACCACCATCCCCACCACTACCACCATCACCACCACCTTCATCCCCACCACAAACACTACCACCATCCCCACCACCACCACCACAATCCCCACCACTATCCCCCACTACCACACCACCACCACCATCACCACCATCACCACTACCACCAGCACCACCACCACCGCTAACACCACCACCACCACCACTACCACTACAACCACAACCACCACCACTACCATCCTCACCAGCACCACCACCACCATCCCCACCACTATCCCCACCACCACCATCACCACCATTATTACCACCACCACCACCACTACAACTACCACCACCACTACCATCCTCACCCAGCACTACCACCACCACCACCACCACCACCAGTACCATCCCCACCACCATCAACACAATCCCCACCACTATCCCCACTTCCACCATCACCACCATCCCCACCACAACCATCACCACCACAACCACCACCATCCCCACCACCACCACCATCCCTACCACCACCACCACAATAGCCATCCCCACCACCACCTTCCCCACCACCATCTCCACCACCACGTACGTACCACCACCAACATCACCACCACCAACATCACCACCACCACCATCCCCACTACTATCCCCACCACCACTATCCCCACCACCACCACCACCACAACCATCCCCACCACCATCCCCACCACCACCACCACAACAACAACAACCACCACCACCACTGTCGGTACCATCCCCATCACCATCACCACCACCACCATCAACACAATCCCCACCACTATCCCCTCTTCCACTATCACCACCACCACCATCCCCACCACAACCATCGCCACCACCACCATCCCCACCACCATCCCCACCACCACAACCATCCCAACCACCATCCCCACCACCATCTCCACCACCATCTCCACCACCACAACCATCCCCCCCACCATCCCCACCACCATCTCCACCACCACATACGTACCACCACCACATACGTACCACCACCACAATCCCCACCACCATTCCCACTACCACCACCACCATCACTATCATCATTACTACCACTACCACTACTACCACCACCACCACCACTGCCATCCCCACCACCACCACTATCACCACCACTATCACCACCACAATCATAACCATCATTCCCTCTACCACCACCATTCCCTCTACCACCACCATCACCACTACAACTACCATCACCACTACCACCACCACTACCACCACCACTACCATCCCCATTACCACCACCACCACCACCACAACCATCACCACCACCACCATCCCCACCACTACCATCCCTACCACCACCACCACCACAACCATCCCCACCACCATCCCCACCACCATCTCCACCACCACAACCATCCCCACCACCATCCCCACCACCATCTCCACCACCACAACCATCCCCACCACCATCTCCATCACCACAATCGTACCACCACCACATACGTACCACCACCACCATTACCACCACAATCCACACCACCATTCCCACTACCACCACCACCATCACTATCATCATTACTACCACCACCACTACCACTACCACCACAACTACCACCACCACCACCACTGCCATCCCCACCACCACCACTGCCATCCCCACCACCACCACTATCACCACCATCACCACCACCACCACAATCACCACCACCACCATTCCCTCTACCACCACCATCACCACTACAACTACTATCACCACTACCACCACCACTACCATCCCCACTACCACCACCACCACCACCACCCCCACCACCACCAGTACCATCCCAACCACCACCATCACCACCACCACCACCATCACCACCACCACCATCAACACAATCCCCACCACTATCCCCACTACCACCATCCCCACCACAACCACCACCACCACCATCCCCACCACCATCCCCACCACCACCACCACCCAAACCATCCCCAACACAACAACAACAACAACAACAACCACCACCACAACAACAACCACCACCACCACCACAACAACAACCACCACCACCACCACCAGCACCATCCCCACCACCACCATCACCACCACGACCACCACCATCAACATAATCCCCACTACTATCCCCACTACCACCATCTCCACCTCCAATATCCCAACCACAACCATCACAACCACCACCACGACCATCCCCACCACCATCCCTACCACCACCACCACAACAACCATCCCCACCACCATCTCTACCACCACAACCATCCCCACTACTATCCCCACCACCACCATCACCATCACCACCACCACCACCACCACAATCCCCACCCCCATTCACACTACCACCATCACCACAACCACTACTACCACCACCACTACCATCCTCACCACTACCACTATCACCGCCACTATCACAACCCCCACCACTACCACAATCACCACCACCATTCCCTCTTCCACCACCATCACCACTACCACTACCACCACTACCATCCCCACCACCACCATGGTGGTAGTGGTGGTGGTGCTGTTGGTTGTGGTGGTGATGGATATGGTGGTGGGGAAAGTAGTGGGGAAGGAGGTGGTGATGGTGGTGGTGGTTCCGGTGAAACATCGGAAACGAACTTACCCGCTATCTTGCGGATACGCTTCCAGATTTGTAGCAGAGGAGTTTCGGACATAATGGTGGAGACATAAGATGCCCAACATTCACGTTTAGCCGTATGGATGGCCCTACGGGCCACCGCACTTGCCTTCCGAAAGAAAAGAAAAGACTCGGCCGTCTACCGACGGCAGTGTCTCTTCCATGGATCCTGAGAGGAATAGAGCGGAGGGCAGCGTCGAAGGCAGTGCCATGAAAAAGGAGAAGAGAGCGAGGGAGAGGCAGAAGGGAGAGGTCAGAGAGAGCAGCACTGAGGGTAAATAGGTTCCAGTCCGCTTTAGCAAACTGCCACTTAGGGAAGGAGAGGGGAGGGTGAAAAGAGAAAAAGGTAACAAGGATGGGGAAATGGTCACTGCCATGGAGGTCATCAAGAACCTGCAACATGAAATCTAAGTAAAGAGAAGACGAGCAAAGAGAAAGAACAAGACAGGAAAGGGTGCGAGTCCGAGAGTCCAAATGCGTGGGCTCACCAATATTCTGAAGAGACAGGGAAGAAGAGAGGATAAACGGCTCAAGAAGGCGACCCTGGGTGTTCGTCAGAACAAAACCCCAAAGGGAATGACGACAATTGAAATCACCCAGCAGGAGCACAGGCTCCGGCAAGGAGTCCAGTAGGTGTTTCAGATCAGGGAGAAAACGTGGGACACCCGGGGGGAGATAAATGGAACAAATGGTGTACTATTTCCCCACAAAGATACTAGCAGCAGAACAATGGAGAGGCGAAGGAAAAAGTAAGAGGACAAAGGGAACATCAGAGTGAATCAAAAGAGCAAAAGAGTTAGGGGGAGGGGGAAGAGAAAGCTGGGGGGGGAGAGTAAAAGGAATAGCGACGTAAGCGACCAGGACGAGCACCAAGCATTGGCTCCTGGAGACAGACACAAAGGGGCGAAAACCCTGAAATCAGAAGTTGGAGTTCAAGGAAATTGGCGTAATAACCCCGAACGTTCCATTGAAGAATATTCATCGACGAGAAGAGAAAGGACAACACCAGAGAACAAGGAAGAAACAAAGGCGAAAGAGCAACATAGCACGTTAAAAATGATCAGGGTCAGCAAAGTTAGGGTTACAGGGCATGGGTAAACTGAGCAAAGACGGAGGGAAGGAAGCGGGAGAACAGACCAGAGGTGGAGGGGTGGGGTCCAGAGGAAGAGGAGGAGGCAACCAAGAGGAGCAGTCAAGGACAGCAGCAGGAAGAGGGGTAATAGAAAGAGGGGAGCACACCTCAGCAAGGGCAGCAACCGAGAGGGAAGCGGGGCCCAAAGAAACCTCCATAGCAGGAACAGGGGGCGCAACCACCGGAATGGGAGGGGGAAGGAGCGATAAAGTCAGAAGTAGGGGCCGAGGAAGAAAACGAAGCCTTCTTACCCGCCGGGGAGGAGGAAGGAGAGGAGCCAGGCTTACGCTTCTGACTGAAAGAGACAGGTGTCCTAGCAACTACGTACTGGGCAACGGATCCCAGCGACTCAACAGGAGAAGCTGAATGAGAGCACACACAACGGCCGTTAGGAGAGCGATGGACATCAGCCCACACTGACAGGCGGCGGGGAGAGTCAAAAGACGGAAGAGAAGAATGGTAAGGAGGATCGGAGGGAGACGAGGACGAAGACACAGGAGACATGACAGACCGGGTAGAAATAGAGAGAAGCGGAACCCCAGACAGTGGACCAGGAGGGGGACCCTTCGGGACAGAACTCATAGGAAAAGAGGTGGGGGGTCAGTGGGCATATCAGGGTCCAAGGTCCGGAAACGGTTGTGAGTCTGTGGACACGGGAAGGACGAGGAGAGGAAGAGCGCAACACGTGAGCATAAGAGATGTTAGCAAAAGGCAGGAGCCGGCGAACCTGGCGCCTCGCCTCAGGAAAAGATAAACGCTCCCGGTGCTTCAAGTTGAGGACGGCTGCCTCAAGCTTGTAATAGATACATGCACGGGAGAAACTAGGATGGGCCTCACTGCAGTTGAGGCAGCGAGTCTGGGGAGAAGTGCACTCTGACTGAGAGTGACCTTCACCCCCACACAAAGGACAGAGAGAGACAGTCCCAGAGCAGCGGAGGGAACCATGTCCAAACCTCCAGCACTTGTTACAGAGCCTAGGAGAAGGAATGTAATCCTGGACAGAGCACCTGGCACCAGCAAGAATGACAGAGGGCGGAAGGCTCCTACCATCAAAAGCAATCTTCACAACCCAAAGGGGCTGATGGCAACGACCACGAGGGGGACGAGTAAACGTATCCACTTGGAGGACAGAATGGCCCTGGGCCTCAAGGATATGCTGAATATGATCGTGGTAGTCCTGAAGATTCCGAACACCGGTTGCAACATGGGGAGGAAGGAGAATAGTGCCAACACTGGCATTCAACCGAGCGTTCTTGGAGACCCGAACAGGGGTCTTGCCAGGGCAGGATAAAGCACCCAAGCGGGAGTCCGCATCCTGAGAAGGAGCAGCAACGACACGTGCACTGAGACGGGTGGGGTTGAAGGTGACAGAGGCATCTAAGGAATCAGCAAGGTGCCTATGAAGGAAGAAATCGTCAGGAGGCGCAGAATCAAGAGGGAGGAGATCAAAGTATTTGGCCCACGAAGTGGGACCAAACTAGGCTTGATAGGCATCAGAACGGGAAGGAATCGAGCGAATGCGGCTGTGTCAAGGACGGCGTTGAGAACCCCCAGAGAGAGAGGGGCTAAAAGGCGCAGTAGTCACAACTAGAGACAGAGCCGTGCAAGGTGACGAGGTAGTCACCACTGGGGGACTTGGGGCTCGACCCAACCACAGAGGAGGGATGGGAGCCGAGGTTAGTAGTCAGAGAGGCCAAAGGAGGAGCAAGGTCGGGGCCCAATGCAGTGGAGGCTACAGAGCCCGGTCTTCCAACACGGACCGAATCGACTCAGGGGGCTTGGTCACCAACCCCACGAGCCTGAGAAAGTAAAGGAGGAACAGAATGCAACATGAGTACGAAAAAGAAACATTCATTCACGAATGTGCCCCCACACCCACCATTAAGCCACAAGTAGACGCAGGACACCCAACAAGAAGCTATCGCCGATCATGCCGGGGCCTCATTGGGGTGCGTCGTGAGTATACGCCCCACAAACGCCACCTTAAGAACCGTCAGTCCGTCGAGATCGGGTTTAGTGACGAAAAGAGGATTGACAATAAAATGTTCCCCTCGCTCTCGACGTTGGGTAATACAGTTCTACGGGTGCAAGAATATGCCTCCTCAAGCACCCGAGCATCAAAATAGAAGACGTCCAAAAGAATAACCAAAACAAGCAAAAGGTCGGCAGGAAACGACAAGCAGATAGAAGAGGGGGGGGGGGGAGAAAAACGAAACAGAAGGAAAAGGAAAAGTTGTTCAGCACAATTAGAGAGGACAGCAGCAGGAGCACAAGGCTACAAAAGGACAGAGGACTGTCCTAAGGAGCATCACACTCCGGCAGCCACCCACTAAGCCCCCCTCACGGCATCAACGGGCTGAACAGGGAGGGGGCCCCATCTGTCTAATGTTCTGATTCACAACCTATTTTCCTCTATCATCTCTACTACACGCATCTTACACCCATTGCCGGATTTCCTGTCTAACTTCCAAGAACCTATTTATTTCTAGGTGAATTGGTCCATCAGGTGATGGAAACTCTACCCATTTTTTCTGCCTTGGGAGTCGTAGTGCCTATTGTGTTTATGACTCCCAGGTGCTGTTTGCTCGGCCGCAAGCACCTGTATTCACCTAAAGAGCAAATCCACAAGCGTCGTGATGAGGGTTCGAACTTACACCAAGGATAATCCCAGATACTGCCTTAGTTGACTAGGCCACGACATGGTCAAAAGAATGGCAACCGGGAATTCCACTGAATTCGCGCGGATCCTGCAACCTCTCCGAGACAAACTAGGGTTTTCCACAATTCTCCCGTGCACCTGAGCTCTGCCAGCAAGCTGTTCTACGTCTTTGCCATCACTTCATTACACACAAAAATCACAAAAGGGTGATGCATCAAATGAACAAGTTCGAACCCTCATCACGGCCCTTATGAGTTTGTTCATTTGATGCATCACCCTATTGTGATTTCTGTGTGTATTCCGCTAGTTGTGCTTGCGAGGGTTGAGCTCTGCTCTTTCGGCCCGCCTCTCAACTGTCAATCAATCAACTGTTACTAACTACTAATTGTTTTTTTCCACACACACACACATGTCGGAAAATCTGACACCATTTAATATAACATACAGACAGATAATAATTGCTGTATTGTATAAACAAGTTACCCATAGAAAACGTAACTTGTAGTGGAACATTCTGTCTATAGAATACGGGATATCATTACCACATACTATTATAAATTTACCACCTATTATGGTGGGAATTATTCTTAAATACATTAGTCTTTGGACTTTACCATCATAAAACATCTCATATAAATTAACTTAATTATCAATATTAAAGTAGAGTAAATGTGACCCTTCTATCACTTACTGTCATCTGGACAATGTAAGCCAGGCGTCAGGGTGAGGGAGTGGCAGCCATTGTTTATACTGAGACCAGAGGCTCACGGGAGCAATTCGGCTCCTGTTAATTTTACTTGGACGAAGTGTTGTGGAAACCAAAGGTGTACCATCATCAACACGCTGTCAACAAAACAAGTTAAGTGTTCTTCCGAAACCCATTTATCTTTCATTTATGGCCATTAATGTCAGTGGATATAGGGTGACCCGGTTAGAGCACAAGATAGCCTCATACTAAAGGTAATTAAGCCCAGGTCTTCATGGTTCCATGTACAGTGTTTTCTCTGATATAGCTTGTCATATACTAGGATTCTGGCTTCACAGCTAGCGCCTTTTTGACAGGTCAAGATGAGGAAGCATTCTTTGTGCATCAGTTACCAGGGTGATGGAAGCTACCTCAAAGAGGGAAAATGTGGTGTCTACACCCTAGTTATACCTGGTGGACTAAGGCCTGCTGTACAATAAGATAAGGAACCTCTTCAATGTATGTAGTCTATTACTGTAGTTTGATTGGCTGCATATATATAAATTTAATAAACCCCCCTAATGTGTAGAGGATCGATTTGAGATTATGAGATTATTGCAGAAATACAGTCCACTTATCATTATACAAATTACTATCGAAGTATATTAATTAACGTAAATATAAATTCATATAAATTAAATAAATATAAATCTCACAGGTCGGTTCCCACATTATTTGGTCATCTTCAAACCGGATGATGGATTATTTGATCCTTTGAACCCACATTTGGTCATCTTAGTACCGGATGAACCAGTTAATCAGTGGATTCATTAAATAAACTAGTGCAGTGTGATTTAAACAAAGGCCAGCAGTCAAAGACGGCGGCGTTGCCTCGAATGAGTTCACGAGCCCCGCTCATTTCAGATCAGCCTCATCAGCGGTTTCATGCACACCCACAGATATTTTGTGGCGTGTTATTCTGTGAAATGACAGCGCTAATATTGAAGCCAACCAAATTAGTGGCTGTGTCACGAGATTGTTCACTGATTTCGTGGTGTTAAATTTCGCAAGAGATTATCCACGAAATTTGTGGAGTTATTTCGCGAGGTCACTAATAATATTTAATACTTCTTGATAATATTAGAAGTTTATAGAGGCTATTATCAATAATTGTGTATATTATTTCTCCAAAATAGAGAATTATTTAATATATATTGCACTAGTGATCACAATATAATATTTACTAATTGCCAACCCACAACAGGGTAGGATATTTACCATTGACTAGTTGAACTATTATTGTTCATCCTAGTCCCATTATTACCATAGTCAGTTGTACTATATTCAACAACCTAACACCATTAATGAATGGTCCAGACCCTATTTTGGGTGTAATTTTATCAACTCGAGTTGAGTTGTATATATAATAATTTACTTATGATCATTACACCTTTGAGTGATTAATTAGTGTCAATACCATCCTAGAATGATATAGAAGAGCTAACCTAAAGGTACTTCCAGTGACACTGGTTTATCACTCAAATCATTAGTGTGTATGATTGTATATATATAATGTGTATTAATTTTAAGTGCTAACCTCTAGCAGAGGTAGGATTACAGCCTAGTGAGTGCAGAATTTACCCTAGGCTACCATCAGTACTTGTTCAGTATTATGAGCGACCCAAGTACAAGTCCCACAAGGCTTTACCAACTAGCCAGTATGGATAATGCAGGGAGAATGAAAAGAACCCTTGCAGGTCTTAAAGGCCACTTAACAAGACAGATCAAGAAATGTGAAGATTTGTCACAACAATCTCAAGTTGATTATGCTGACCTGGAAAGCTATTATCAAGCAGCTGCAGGTAAATTTGAGCAAATCAAATGCCAAATAGCAACATATGTGGCTGAACTTGCCAACACCAATTTATCAGAAACAGAAATAGACGACATTATGGTTGATCTTGCGAATTATGAAGATCACACTCAGGCCACGTTACAGCCTTATGTCAAATTAATTGCCCAGAACAAGGCAACAGCAACAACAACAACAGTTGCATCTAATACGAGTCAAGCAGAAGCTCGACTCCCTCCAATTAATTTACCCACTTTCTCAGGAAAAGATGAGGAAGATTGGGATGAATTTTGGAACAAATTCGTTGACCTTGTAGACTCAAAACAATCTTTACCAAAGAGTAGTAAATTCTCTTATTTGCAAGGCCAATTATCAGGTGAGGCTAAAACAGTAGTATCCCATCTGAGATTAACTAATGACGGCTATGATCTGGCAGTAAAACTCCTCAAGGATAATTATGCTGATCCAGAAGTAAGAACATCACATTTAGTTCATGAGCTGTTGCATTTACCCCCACCGGAGGCTTCAGCTGATTCACTCCAAGTCTTCAAGCTGGAGGTAGAATCATTGATCAATGCCCTCAGCCTGACAGCAGATACAAACGGGGCTGAGTGGGTCTTGAAAATAATTGTCCAGGAGAAAATACCTAGGGACATATTGAGACAAATGAGTGCTCATTACAATAAAAGCATCTTATCCATAAATGAAATATCTGAAGGTTTAAAGTCAGTAGTTCATCAATTATGAACACATGACAAATTAAAACCACCAAGTAAACCCTCAGAAACCAATAATAGTAAACCACAGAGTACCAAAGGCACTCCAAATCAATCTAGACAATATAATTCAACACCAAAGTGAAACAGTAGCAGTGTGGGCGTATATGCAGTGGGACCCTCCAAGCCTATAGTTACTGTGTCACCCAAGAACGTGACACCAAAGGGTACTGGAAACTATGGAACATGTTTGTTCTGCAATGAGAAACATTCAATGTACCACTGCCCTAATTTTCCTGATAGTGACGCCCGTGTTGAGCGACTCAAAGATTTGCAACATTGCACGAGGTGCCTCAGGAAACATAACATCAACGACTGTGATACCCAATTACACACCTGTAATAGGTGTAACAAAGGTCAGCACCATGCAGCATTGTGCAGAGACACCAAAACAACGTCTCCAAACCCCAAGGTGGAAGATAGCATTCCCACCACAGTACAGTACTGCAAGGTGCAACCAACAAAGAGTGTCCAATCGGCGAAGTCTAAAGGTAATACGACTTTGCCTACTGCCCAAATTACCATCCAGAATAAGAGGGCCAAGGTCCATACCCGTGGGTTGTTTGACCAAGGATCCCAGAGAACATATGTCACTAAAAAGTTGGCAGATGAACTACAATTAAGGCCTGTAGCCCAGATGTCATTCAATATCTCAGGGTTTGTAACAGATGCAGGACCTCAAGTCTACCAGGTGGTACAACCATCAGTACGTTTAGGCAGGCACGTCTGTCGAGTACAAGCCATTGTGGTGGACAAAATACCAGTAGACCTACAAGTTCAAGGTCTGAGAGCAACAGCCAAATTCCTGAGAAATAGAGGAATAAAATTGGCAGATAATATTAAGTCTGATCACCTCACCGACTTCGGTCTCCTTGTAGGGACAGACTATTGTCATCGATTCATCGGTAGCCCTACTAAATATCAGGGCATGACCATGTTAAACTCTGCAGGAGGTAAATTACTCTCAGGCCCAGTATCAAGCCTGAGGAGACCTATGCCTGCAGATAAACAATACCAATAGAAATCTAAATTTGTCAGCTGATTATATTTCTCCAGTAGCATTATACTAAGGAGATTACAGCTGACTATACCAACAGAGGTTGATGTTAGTATCATCATTTGAAGCTGAAGATGAGTTCATGAGGCCTCAGTGGCAAATCAGTGAACAGTAGCCTAAACAGCTACAAGTCACTGAGACCAATGTCACTGAACCCACTGCAGTCTCAGAACCATACTTTACTTTAATGATGAGCTATTCAATCTTCTGAATCAATTAACTAAATTAAACCCCAATAAATCTGATGACTGATTTGATACATTTATTATTTAATCAAGATGTATTCCATGGGCCTCAGTGTTTATATCTCAGTGACCAGTTACCTGAACAAACTTCAAGTTATATCTAATGTCACTGATCTCACTGCAGTCCCTGAATCATACTTGACTGTAGTACTTGATCACATCCAGTCTTATGGGTTAAATAATATGTATTTAGGCATGAATATTAGCCTTTCAAGAGTTGACAGGGAAATGAAATCGCATTAGACTTCTAACCCCTGCAACTCTAGTACGGGACATCCATCCTGTACGAACAGACGCACAAATGTGTGATTACTAACTACTAACATCGAATTAATCTAATAATTCGAAGGAGGAGTATCGGTGTTCGTCTGTTCTAATTAGGACTTCAACCCGTGAGCAGCCCCTGGGGAATTATGTCGGAAAATCCGACACCATTTAATATAACATACAGACAGATAATAATTGCTGTATTGTATAAACAAGTTACCCATAGAAAACATAACTTGTAGTGGAACATTCTGTCTATAGAATACGGGATATCATTACCACATACTATTTTAAATTTACCACCTATTATGGTGGGAATTATTCTTAAATACATTAGTCTTTGGACTTTACCATCATAAAACATCTCATATAAATTAACTTAATTATCAATATTAAAGTAGAGTAAATGTGACCCTTCTATCACTTACTGTCATCTGGACAATGTAAGCCAGGCGTCAGGGTGAGGGAGTGGCAGCCATTGTTTATACTGAGACCAGAGGCTCACGGGAGCAATTCGGCTCCTGTTAATTTTACTTGGACGAAGTGTTATGGAAACCAAAGGTGTACCATCATCAACACGCTGTCAACAAAACAAGTTAAGTGTTCTTCCGAAACCCATTTATCTTTCATTTATGGCCATTAATGTCAGTGGATATAGGGTGATCCGGTTAGAGCACAAGATAGCCTCATACTAAAGGTAATTAAGCCCAGGTCTTCATGGTTCCATTTACAGTGTTTTCTCTGATATAGCTTGTCATATACTAGGATTCTGGCTTCACAGCTAGCGCCCTTTTGACAGGTCAAGACGAGGAAGCATGCTTTGTGCATCAGTTACTAGGGTGATGGAAGCTACCTCAAAGAGGGAAAATGTGGTGTCTTCACCCTAGTTATACCTGGTGGACTAAGGCCTGCTGTACAATAAGATAAGGAACCTCTTCAATGTATGTAGTCTATTACTGTAGTTTGATTGGCTGCATATATATAAATTTAATAAACCCCCCTAATGTGTAGAGGATCGATTTGTGAGATTATGAGATTATTGCAGAAATACAGTCCACTTATCATTATACAAATTACTATCGAAGTATATAAATTAACGTAAATATAATTTCATATTAATTAAATAAATATAAATCTCACAGGTCGGTTCCCACAACACACACACATTGTAACCTATCCACCGCTGCCCACTGGATGGGGGGCGGTGTGCAGGGCAAACATATCAATTATGACACTAGCTCTCCACATATGTCAGTTGCTTAATTAAGAAACTGTACTTGTGATCGATCTCGAACCCATTGTTGATGTGACGACATATACTAAATTTTGTAACTAGCTCATCAAGATTGTAACTTGCTTAGCTAAATGAATTGTGGGGTTCAGTCCCTGTGCCCATTATGTGCCTCTGTAACCCTTTCCACTACCTCCCACAAGATGGGTATGGGGTGCATAATAAATGAACTAAACTAACTAACACACACATACACACACCCAGGAAGCAGCCTGTAACAGCTGTGTAACTCCCAGGTACCTATTTACTGCTAGGTATCAGGGGGAAAGAAATTCTGCCCATTTTGATTCTGCTATCACCGGGGATCGAACCCAGACCCTAAGATTACGAGTCCGAAGCGCTGTCCACTCAACCACAGGGCCCCTGTGTGTGTCTCTGTGCATGTCTGTGCGTGTTTGTGTGTGTGCTCACCTATTTGTGCTTGTGGGGTATGAGCTCTAGCTCTTTGGTCAGGTGTGTGTGTGTGTACTCACCTATTTGTACTCACCTATTTGTGCTTGCAGGATCGAGCATTGACTCTTGGATCCCGCCTTTCCAGCTATCTGTTGTTTACAGCAATGACTCCTGTCCCATTTCCCTATCATACCTAGTTTTAAAAGTATGAATAGTATTTGCTTCCACAACCTGTTCCCCAAGTGCATTCCATTTTCCCACTACTCTCACGCTAAAAGAAAACTTCCTAACATCTCTGTGACTCATCTGAGTTTCCAGTTTCCACCCATGTCCCCTCGTTCTGTTATTATTACGTGTGAACATTTCATCTATTTCCATTTTGTCATTTCCCCTGAGTATTTTATATGTCCCTATCATATCTCCTCTCTCCCTTCTTTTCTCTAGTGTCGAAAGGTTCAGTTCCTTCAGACGCTCTTCATATCCTATCCCTCGTAACTCTGGGACAAGCCTCGTCGCAAATCTCTCAACCTTCTCCAGTTTCTTTATGTGTTTCTTCAGGTGGGGGCGCCATGATGGCGCGGCATACTCTAAGACGGGTCTCACATAGGCAGTGTAAAGCGCCCTAAAAGCCTCCTCATTTAGGTTTCTGAATGAAGTTCTAATTTCCGCCAGTGTAGAGTACGCTGCTGTCGTTATCCTACTTATATGTGCCTCAGGAATTAGATTAGGTGTCACATCCACTCCCAGCCCAGCAAACAATTTTAGGTTGCCACAACATATCTGGAAAGTATTTGAAAGGATTGGAAACGTTTGTTTTATCGTATCAGATACGATATTGTGTGTGGACTTAAATAGGTTTCCAAAACTTATAACCAAAACCTACGTATCTAACACTAATTTGAGATGTTGTGGCAACTTTACAATCCTAACCTGAATCATTCATAATCCATTCATATACCAATATGAATCTCTTATAAAAGGTATGAGCCTATAATCTGAACCCTTTTCACATCTTTGTGTTTAAAGTTAAATTTCTTGAAATTAAATTATATTTTATATTATATTATTTTTATTATATTTTATATTATATTATTATTTTCAATTTAAATATTAAAACCAATTTAAGGGTAAAAAAATCTAATAATTTATATTTCTTTTATTATTTACTAACAATTATAATTATTTACTAACGGAGAGAGGGGAGGCTGTACGGCGGAGAGTGGCGGCTGTGGCGGACAGTGGCGGATAGTGGCGGCGGGCGGACAGTGGCGGCGGCGGGCGGACAGTGGCGGCGGGCGGACAGTGGCGGCGGTGGCGGATAGTGGAGGCGGGCGGACAGTGGCGGCGGTGGCGGATAGTGGCGGCGGGCGGACAGTGGCGGCGGGCGGACAGTGGCGGATAGTGGCGGCTGTGGCGGATAGTGGCGGCGGGCGGACAGTGGCGGTTGTGGCGGCGGTGGTGGACAGTGGCGGCGGGCGGACAGTGGCGGCGGCGGGCAGACACTGGCGGCGGCGGGCGGACAGTGGCGGTGGCGGGCGGACAGTGGCGGCGGCGGGCGGACAGTGGTGGCGGCGGGCGGACAGTGGTGGCGGCGGGCGGACAGTGGTGGCGGCGGGCGGACAGTGGTGGCGGCGGGCGGACAGTGGTGGCGGCGGGCGGACAGTGGTGGCGGCGGGCGGACAGTGGTGGCGGCGGGCGGACAGTGGTGGCGGCGGGCGGACAGTGGTGGCGGCGGGCGGACAGTGGTGGCGGCGGGCGGACAGTGGTGGCGGCGGGCGGACAGTGGTGGCGGCGGGCGGACAGTGGTGGCGGCGGGCGGACAGTGGTGGCGGTGGGCAGACAGTGGTGGCGGTGGCGGACAGTGGTGGCGGTGGCGGACAGTGGTGGCGGTGGCGGACAGTGGCGGACAGTGGCAGCGGTGGCGGACAGTGGCGGCGGTGGCGGACAGTGGCGGCGGTGGCGGACAGTGGTGGCGGTGGCGGACACTGGCGGCTGTGTCTGGCGGTGGTGTCGGGCGGTGGCGGGCGGTGGCGGGCGGCGGCGGCTGTGATGAGTGGTGGCGGCTGTGGTGGGTGGTGGCGGCGGTGGTGGTGGGTGGTGGCGGCTGGCGGTGGTGGGTGGTGGCGGCGGTGGTGGTGGGTGGTGGTGGCGGCGGCGGCTGGTGGTGGTGGGTGGTGGCGGCGGGTGGTGGGTGGTGGCGGCTGTGGTGGGTGGTGGCGATCGGCGGTGGTGGGGGCTGGTGGCGGCTGGCGGTGGCGGCTTGCGGTGGCGACTGTGGCAACGGGCGGTGACGGCTGATAGCGGGCGGTGGTGGCGGCTGGTGGCAGGTGGTGGTGGCGGTGGTGGCGGCTGGTGGTGGCGGCTGGTGGCGGGCGGTGGCAGCTGGTGGCGGCTGGTGGTGACGGCTGGTGGCAGTGGCAGCTGATGGTGGCTGGTGGTGGTGGTGATGGCGGCTGGTGGTGGCGGCTGGGGGTGGCGACTGTGGCAACGGGCGGTGGCGGCTGATGGCGGGCGGTGGTGGCGGCTGGTGGTGGTGGCAGCTGGTGGCGGCTGGTGGCGGTGATGGCGGCGGGTGGTGGTGGTGATGGCGGCTGGTGGCGAGGTGTGGCGGGCGGTGGCGGGCGGTGGCGGCTTGTGGCGGCTGGTGGTGGCGGCGGTGGTGGGTGGTGGTGGTGGTGGGTGGTGGTGGCGGCGGTGGTGGGTGGTGTCGGCGGCGGCTGTGGTCGGTGGTGTCGGCGGCGGCTGTGGTGGGTGGTGGTGGTGGCGGCGGCGGCGGTGGGTGGTGGTGGCGGCGGCGGTGGTGGCGGCGGCGGTGATGGGTGGTGGCGGCGGCGGCGGCTGGTGGTGGTGGGTGGTGGCGGCAGGTGGCGGTGGTGGGTGGCGGTGGCTGGTGGCGGGTGGCGGCTGGTGGTGGGTAGTGGCGGCGGGTGGTGGGTGGCGGTGGTGGGTGGCGGTGGCTGGTGGCGGGTGGCGGCTGGTGGTGGGTGGTGGCGGTGGCGGCTGGTGGTGGGTGGTGGCAGGTGGCGGCTGGTGGTGGGTGGTGGCGGGTGGCGGCTGGTGGTGGGTGGCGGCGGGTGGCGGCTGGTGGCGGCCAGCTGGGACACACCCTTCACCACTGAAGGTCTGAGCACAACTAACCATATGTCTCTCTAACCACCAGCCCAGTGTTGCCAGCTCGCGCTCTCAAAATGTTTCCTTCAAAGATTGTATATTATCTTTGAACAACAAGTTTGATTATCAAGGAAATAATGCATATATTATTGTCACATTAATACTGTGCAATATCTTATTACATTCCTGCTAAATAATTATAATTTGAAACAGGACAAAAAATCCAACATATATATAAAAACCAACATTAGAGATCACGAGGCCTAGGCCTAGGCCTATCTGTGACCACACATCCTGCTTTGCTGGCCTGCTACCCTATATATCATTTACGTAAATTAGAAAGAGGATTGGTCCCAGCACCGATCCTTGAGGTACTCCACTTGTTACTGTTCGCCAGTCCGACTTCTCGCCCCTTACCATTACCCTCTGGCTCCTTCCTGTTAGGTAGTTCTTCACCCATACTAGGGCCTTTCCGCTTACTCCTGCCTGCCTCTCAAGTTTGTATAGCAGTCTTATGTGCGGTACTGTATCAAAGGCCTTTTGGCAGTCAAGAAATATGCAATCTGCCCAGCCTTCTCTGTCCTGCCTTATCCTTGTTACTTTATCATAGAATTCTAAAAGGTTTGTTAGGCATGATTTCCCTGTCCAGAACCCATGTTGGTGCTTGTTTACAAACCCAATGCTCTCCAGGTGCTCAACAAGTCTTAGCCTAATTATTCTTTCAAGTATTTTGCAGGGGATGCTTGTCAGTGATACAGGTCTGTAGTTAAGTGCCTCCTCCCTATCACCTTTTTTGAAAATCGGTACGACATTTGCCTCCTTCCAGCAACTGGGCAATTCTTCCGACATAAGTGACTCATTAAAGATCATTGCCAGAGGCACGCTGAGAGCCTGCGCTGCCTCTTTAAGTATCCACGGTGATACTTTGTCTGGTCCAACAGCTTTATTTGCATCCAGTGTTGTCAACTGTTTCATTACATCCTCTGCTGTCACCTCTATATCTGATAGTCTTTCATCTTGGGTAATCTCTTCTAACAATGGGAGCTGCTCAGGCTCGGTTGTGAACACTCCATGGAATTTTGCATTCAGTACCTCTCAGATTTCCTTGTCGCTTTCTGTATATGCCCCTTCTGTTTTCTTCAGTCTTGTCACTTGGTCATTTACCGACATCTTCCTTCTTATATGGCTATGTAGTAATTTAGGTTGCTTTTTCACTTTGACTGCAATATCATTCTCATAATTTCTTTCCGACACTCGTCTTATGTTAATGTAATCATTCCTAGCTCTGTTACATCTAATCCTGTTGTCCTCTGTCCTTTGTCTTCTGTACTTCCTCCACTCCCTCCTGCTTCTCACCTTTGCTTCCTGACACTGTCTATTAAACCATGGGTTATTATATTCCCTCCTGCTTTTTTCCTTTATTGTTGGAATAAATCTCTCTTCGGCCTCCTTGAATTTCAATATGACTTGGTTCATCATACCTTGCACTGTTTTTCCTCTAAGTTCTTCCTCCCACTGCACTTCTCCCAGGTAGTCCCTTATCCTTCTGTAGTCCCCTTTTCTGTAATCAAGTCTCCTTTCCCGGACCTCTTGTCCTTTGGTCACAATTTTAAGCTCCATCATGTAGTCAAAGACTAGGACACAATGGTCACTAGCTCCTAGTGGTATTTCATGTTCCAACTGCTCGATGTCTTCTACATTCTGGGTGAAAATGAGATCTAATAGGCTGGGCATATCCCCTCCTCTTTCCCTAGTATCTTCTTTCACATGCTGTGTTAGGAAATTCCTGTCAATAACGTCTACCAGCTTCGCTCCCCAGGTCTCCTCCCCGCCATGGGGATTCCTCGTTTCCCTATCTATCTCTCCGTGATTTAGGTCCCCCATGACCAGCAGCTTCGCTCTCATTCTATGCTCTATAGTTGCTGCCCTCTGCAGTTCATCTATACATGTCTTGTTGCTGTCATCGTACTCCTGCCTGGGCCTTCTACTGTTTGGTGGGGGATTGTAGAGTATCAAGATTACAATCTTCTTCCCATCCACTGTCAGAGTTCCATGTATGAAGCTCGTGCTTTCATTGGTACCCGGATTTTCCAGCTCATCAAACTTCCATTTCCGCTTTATTAGTAGTGCCACTCCTCTCCTTGTTTCTGTGTCTTTTCTTTTCTTATCACCTGGTACCCCTCTGGAAAGATTGCATCCGAGATCATGCCATTTATTTTAGTTTCCACTATTGCCACTATGTCTGGGTCTGCCTCACTTACTCTTTCTTTTATCTCTTCTGCTTTATTGGCTACCCCATCAGCATTGGTATACCAAACCTTGAGACTCTTCTTGGAAACTCGGGTGTCAGAGTTCCCCCTTTCACCGGGGGTCTGGGGGGAACTGGGGGGTGTCTTGGGGGCGAGTGGGGGCTGTGGGGGTGAATGGGGGGGTGCTAGGGGGGTGCCTGGGAGTGCCTGGTAGGCGAATGGGGTCTTGGCATCTAGGAGGGGGGGTAGGAAGGGCATAATGGGTCTGAATAGCATAGGGGGGTTGAGAAATAGAGTGAGACTGAGAGTCAGATAGAGGCTGAGAGGTTGGGGTGGAGAGGGATACTGAGGGCAGAGGGCTGAGATGAGAATGGAGCATGGGTGCTGGGAGTGGAAGAGAGGGTGTATTAGTTAGGGGGGAATCGGGGGTAGGTGGGAGTTTTGGGGTAGAAGAGGGGAAGAGGGAGATGGGGGAAGGTGTTAGGGGGTCACAAGGTGAGGGGGTTAAATGTGGGCTGGAGGTGCATAGGAGGGGTGAGGGTTGGGTGGGGTTTGGGGGTGAGTAGAAGAGGGGTGCAGTGGAAGCTGGGATGGAGTAGATGGAATTGAAGTCAATGGGGTAGAAGGGGCAGGGGAGTAGGAAGGGGTAGTTGGGGAAGGGGGATGGGAAGGTGGGTTTGGGGAGGGCATGGCTTGACCCACTGGGGTCGTTGACAGGTGTGATGTAGCAGGGGCAGGGGAATCGTTGGGGAGGTGCAAATGTGGAAGGGACAGGGGGGTTTTGGGGGGCTGAGGCAGCGGGGAGGTATAGGAGAACTGAGTTGGGGAGGATGCGACCTGGGAGGTGACCTGGGAGGTGGCCTGGGAGGTGACCTGGGATGTGACCTGGAAGGTGAGACTACCTGAGAGGCTAGTTCGGTGTTGTTGTTGCCATCTATTCTTGTGGGCTATTTGCTCATCTTTCGTCATAAACCTCTCTATAAACACATTGTAATGGGTTTCACTTCCTCTTAGTAAATGCTTGTTCCTCATTATGTACTCCACAGCCTCCTCATTGGAGAATTGCACTAGAACAGGTCTATTCTTGGTACAATTTTAAGGTCCAACCAGCCGGCTGATATCCACCTCGTGTTCTGCCATTCCTGCTCCAATACATCTCAATATCTCATGCAATTCATATTTTTCCGTTTCTATTCTCTCTTGTCTTGTTGGTGCCCCAGATTCGAATAATCCATGTATTATAATAGACCGTCTCCTCAGTAATTCATTGTCATGCTGGTAGCCTGTCCCCTGGGGATTCTCCATCCCAACCGCTGTCACTAACCCATCCCCCACTAATCCTCTGTCCTTAGCCATGCTGTTAATCCTTCCTAATTCGTTTGTGATACGAGCACATTCCCTCTCCCAGTCCTCTCTTCCCTTCCTAATTTCTTCCTGAATATAGTGCATAAGTTATTGTTTCTGCCTCTCTACCGCATCCTGTATTTGCTGAAATAACTCACTTTTAATCCCTTGGATTAGATCCTCCATCCAATCGCTCCTTCTCTCTACAAATTTCCCTATTAATTTGTCTATAAATCTGTCCTCCTCCTCATCCCTGCTGGTGATTGACCTTGAACCCCTTCCTGATCTAGTCATTGCAGTAACAACCTAGCCAAAAAGGCGCTCCTCAATACCTTGCACAATCTGCAGCACAAACAAGCGAGAAAGTACTCCACGTGGCTGGTCAAGAGGTGAGGTCGCTGCGTCCCTGCGTCACAGCTTTGATATTCGCTGATGATGTCTCAATAAGCCTCTTTCCACACGCAACTTTCGTAAACAAGCTCCCCTGTGAAAGCGCTGGGCCAGAGTCGCATCCACTTTGTTCCCTTACAGAGTGTTACACTCTCCGTGGCCCGTCCGTCGCACCGTGAACACGCCAAGCACAGGTCTCTGGTGAGAGCGTCTACGTATAGGGAGAGTTGGTTACGAGTGTGTGTGTGTGTACTCACCTAATTGTACTCACCTAATTGTGCTTGCGGGGGTTGAGCTCTGGCTCTTTGGTCCCGCCTCTCAACCGTCAATCAACTGGTGTACAGATTCCTGAGCATATTGGGCTCTATCATATCTACATTTGAAACTGTGTATGGAGTCAGCCTCCACCACATCACTTCCTAATGCATTCCATTTACTAACTACTCTGACACTGAAAAAGTTCTTTCTAACGTCTCTGTGGCTCATTTGGGTACTCAGCTTCCACCTGTGTCCCCTTGTTCGCGTCCCACCAGTGTTGAATAGTTCATCCTTGTTTACCCGGTCGATTCCCCTGAGGATTTTGTAGGTTGTGATCATGGTGCGCATGGCGTATATATACGCCATAGGGTGCCAGGCCTGATTCAAATGGCCCGCGGCTACACGGGGTTCACAGTAGCTTCCTCAGGGCTCTTGTAAACAGATGCCATTTTAAAAAAAAATCGTGGGCAATATTCTCAGGTGTGAGAGGCACAGTACTGTTGGAGCAACCAAGGCCGGCGCACGCAGCATGAGCGAACAGCATTGATGTTCAGCTTGTGACCACAGCATCGCCGAAAAATGTCAAAATAATTATATAATTGTTATTATTTAGCGATGACAATATTACAGATGACCAATGACTGTGATATAAATAACCAGGGTTGTGATAATAGCAGGATTGTTGTAATAATTAGCGCTGTGGGAGGAGTGATGCTGAGAGACGGAGGGAGACAGCATCGTTTACTGACTGTGTGGCCACCTGTTATTGTTTGCATTCACCATACCAGGTCAGTGGTTCTCTATGGTGAACACAAATGTAGATACTTATATATAATGTGTGTATTAGTGTAATAACAGCAAAAGGATTATGCTGGGAGGAGCCATATGGGTGACGGAGGTGACGTCGTCTGCACGATTTGTCTAGCTGTTTAGAGGGTGGCCACTATGCTCTTTGGGCGCACTACAAGCTTAGGTGTACAGTTACCGTGCATAAAACATGTAGATATTTATATATAATATGTGTATATAGGGTAATAACACTGCAAAAGGTATAGTTGGGGGAGAACGTTTAGTGCGTGTGACCTTGAAAGAGTGAGGGAGCCGCCAGCCGCCAGCCGCCATCTGTGTATAGCGACGACTCTTAGTGCCTGAACTAACTATATCAGCTTAGCTGTACAGTTGTGGTAAACAAAATGTACACATACTTATATATAACGTCTGTATATAGTGTAATAACACCACAACTGGTATTGTTGGGGGAGAAAGTTTAGTGCGTGTGTTGAGGGAGTGGCAGCGAGTGGCTGGCTGGTGTGTGGCGGTAACTCCTCGTTGCTTTTCGACTCTCAATACCAACTTAGTGGTTCGTTATGGTGACCAAAACATGCAGATACTTATATATAACCTGTGTATAGAGTGTAATAGCAGCAAAACTATTTGTTCATTGTTTTATAAACATAATAATTGAATCACTAATATGCACATCATACTTTTGAGTATAGCGATTATTAACCACTTTTATTATATAAATATATTACAATACACACTATTGAATAATATTACTGCCAAAAAACTAAGAAAAAATCAATCGGAGACATTGAAACAATTAGGTAATAATATCTTTGTGGCAACTCCCATATGTCAACGAGGGTGACGCTGACCGGGTCTGACGACCGCTCTGTCAACGCCCACTTTTTGCCAGACTTCCTCGGTCAATTGCACCCAAAATATGTCACCTACGATTTTTTTTTATTTTTTCCGTGCTCAGGGGACACAAATTAACATGTTTAGAAGACGAAACAAAATTTTTGAATTTTTTTTTTCTTGCGCACAGGGGTGTAAATGTCCCAAGGACCCCTGAGCAGTGTGAGGGTTATATAGATCACAAATTATTTATATATATCACAGAGAAAGCACAATTGCGTGATACATAATGAGAAAATAAATTTGGGGAAATCGGATAATATGAACCGGCGTTCTGGTGATTCCCAACCACCTGCCTTTTGTCTTATCATGTCCGTAGTCACGATAGAACAAAAGCCAACCAACCCCAGACCTCAGCTGAACTCACTAGGTGGTTCTGGAGGCCCGAACTGGTGTCCAACCATGATTTTAAGATTGGCCCGCCTACCACGAATATTCTCAATATTTCTTATGTTTCTTTTTACTGTCGATGGTAATTAAAATATCAATTCTCAAAAATTCATTTTTATTTCTAGTCTGACGCGACGCTTGAACGTGTTTCGTAATAGCTTAACACACATAATTGTAACCTGGAAACACTAAACAGAGTTTTACTGATACTAACACTAAACATGTTGTTCTTTCAGATTTAGCTACTCACGACGAAGTGTCCATGTAACACGGGCTATGGTGAGCCCGTAAAACACTAAACAGCTTATCCGTCTTACATATACTTGCACTTGGGTGAGGTGTAATTGAAAACAAAGGTAAACAGATTGATCGAAACTGTGAACTCCAAGAAATCCGGACTTCACCTGCCAAAGGTTATTGGAGAATACAAACCTGGGTATGCGTATGGAAATGTCAAGACCCATAAGCCTGGAAACCCACTTCGGCCAATCATCAGCTAGATACCCACACCTACGTACAGACTGGCAAAGCGACTCAACAGCTTGCTGACTCCTTATGTACCTTGTGGTTTCAGCCTGAAGTCTCCAAAGGAATTTGTTGACTTACTGCGAGGAACACGGGCCACAGGAATAAGAGCCTCGTTGGACGTAGAATCACTGTTTACCAATGTACCTGTGGATGAAACAATCGGGATCATAGCAGACAGAGTGTAACATGATCCGGCTTGTACTCCTCTTGACATACCAGAAAACATTCTAAGGAAACTACTCCAAGCTTGTACTTAAGAGGCACCCTTCTTGAGCCCAGATGGACACATGTATAAGCATGTAGATGGGGTCACTATGGGTTCTTCCCCAGGTGTCCTATTTGCGAACTTCTACATGGGCACCATCGAACAGAAGATCTTAGTTGACATGGACTTGAAACCTGCCAAATACTGCAGGTATGTTGACGACATTTTTACACAAGTACCTGATATCAGACATCTGCAGGAGCTGAAGGAGGCATTCGAGCGGAATTCTGTGTTGAGTTTCACTTACGAGATGGAGAAGGATGGGAAGCTGCCCTTTTTTAGATGTAACAGTCAATGAAAGGATCGGAGGCTTCCACACTGCAGTCTACACTAAGGAAACAAACACAGGAATGTGCCTCAATACCAATAGCGACTGCCTAGACAGGTACAAGAAGAGTGTTGTCAATGCTTACATCAAACAGTGCTCTCATCCACAGCTCAGGATGGAAGCAAGCTGATGAGGAACTCTGTAGGGTAAGGCAGGTCCTAGTCAACAACAGCTTCTCTAATGGTTTTGTTGAAGACATCATAAGAAGAAAGGTAAAACGCCATGCAACCTCTGAAGAGTCAACTAACACAACACATGTACCCCCTATTAGACTATTTTACAGGAACTTCTTGACAGCTCATAAAACGGAGGAAAAGGTCCTGAAAGATATTGTAGATAGGAACGTTATCTCTACAGACAAAAAACAGAAAATACTATTGACGATTAACTATAAAACCAAAAAAACGGCCAACCTACTCATGAAAAACTCTCCAGACACAAAGCAGAATGCCTTGAAAGAGACCAATGTCGTCTATGCCTTCAAATGCCCACTTGGGGACTGTAAGCCCCAAAGAACTCAATATATAGGCAAGACAACAATGTCTCTTTCCAGGAGATTAACAATGCATACGTAACAGGGTACCGTAAAGGAACACATAATCTCCTCTCACAACCAGACCATCACCAGAGAAGTCTTAACAGACAACAAAGAAATCGTCGATAGGTACAACGATAGCAGGCGGCTCGCCATCTGCGAGGCACTACACATCAAAAGGTCAACACCAGCAATCAACAGCCAATTAACGCACAACTATATTCTATCCACTTCAAGACTCCGAACCAATATAGAAGAATCAAGAGGAAGTATGGACCAATAGACCCTCTGCAGAAACTTCCATTTTTATGCTCTCATATCCAACTAATACTCATTGTTTCGTGTTTTGTCTTCCATTTTTCACAAATTTGTTCACCTCATTCAAAACTGTTGCACCATATCACCTCACCCAAGTGCGAGAATATGTAAGACGAATAAGCTGTTTAGTGTTAGTATAAGTAAAACTATGTTTAGTGTTTGCAGGTTACAGTTGTGTGTGGAAACTAAAGTGTTTGAAAATGTTTGAGCAGGCCATGCTGACTGTGCCTCTCAGCGTTGGTAGAGCAGGCTATGCTGACCGTATCTCTCAGTGTTAACAGAGCAGGCCATGCTGACTGTACCTCTGTGTTGACAGAGTAGGTCATGCTGACTGTATCTCTGTGTTGATAGAGCAGGCCATGCTGACTGTACCTCTCAGCCTTGGTAGAGAGAGCCATGCTGACTGTATCTCTCAGTGTCGGTAGAGCAGGCCATGCTGACGGTACCTCTCAGCCTTGGTAGAGCAGGCCATGCTGACTGTATCTCTCAGACTTTGCCTCGCCGCAAATGCACCTATTTTAGGTGTTAATTGGGCAGCAATACAGAAAGACACTGCAATACAAGCCGCTCAAATTACCGTTCTGTTTTTACATTATTCAACATAGCTCCAGGGTAATAGTGGCCACACAGCCGCTGCCAGCGGCTGTGTGGCCGCTGGCAGCGGCCATATAGCGCAACACCCAATGGTTCTATAGCCATATAGCATACCGCCTACGGGATGGGTATGGGGTCCACCACCGCCTACGGGATGAGAATAGCGTACATATATAATAAACGAACAAAATCAACACGTCACAACTCCACATTTGTATCCCTCTACCTACTTAGTGAACAACGGTAGTGTGGACTCGGGGAAGAACATAACCAACATAACCTCACCTGGAGTCAGGCCAATCCGTCTCCGTGATGGAAAGGCGAGAAGGTGAAACCAGATCTTCGCTCCTCCCAACTTTGGCCTCAACGCCGCCTTTACAGCTCCCTGCTGATCCAGGACCTAATTTAGAGAGGAAGAAAGCGGCGTCTTGAGAGTTGAGATAAGTGAGGAACAAAGGTTCGAGGCAGCCGGAGATGATATTAGATACCTGCCATCCTGCCATTGTGCCCCAGCTCCGGCAGGAACTTGTGTCCTGGGGGATTAGGGTGACGCCACTCACTCCCGACCCGGTGGCTTCCTCAGTGGCGCCCCCTCCCCCCCCCCTGGGGCGAGCACCTGATCTGTTGGGCTGTTGGGGAAGGGGTTGCGGTCCCTGGCTGGTAGGGAAGGAAGCTATTGAGAGAAAGCTCCTAGCCATTATGATTATATAGCACTTGGAAGTGGTCAGGATAAGGGTTCAGGATGGGATTGGGGGAAAGGAATGGTGCCCAAGCACTTGAACGGTTAGGGATTGAACCCCGACCTGCAGGAAGCGAAATCGTCGCTCTACCGTCCAGCTCAAGCGGTTGGGCTGGATGGTAGGTGCGTCTCTGGCTGGTTATGTGTAGTCCCAGGTACAGATGGCTACATAAAAATACAATTACGTGTGTTGTGGGTTGGAAAGGGTCGTAAAGTGGAGTGTACGCCACCTGTACACGACCCGGACGACCAAACTACGAAGTGGCCCCCCCAACCCACTCCCACTCCCACTCCCACCACACACACACACACACACACACACACACACACACACACACACACACACACACACACACACACACACACACACACACACACACACACACACACACACACACACACACACACACACACACACACACACACACACACACACACACACACACACACACACACACACACACACACACACACACACACACACACACACACACACACACACACACACACACACACACACACACACACACACACACACACACACACACACACACACACACACACACACACACACACACACACACACACACACACACACACACGCACACACACACACACACAGAATGACAAAGAGGTGTGTGAAGAACTCAATAAAAGGTTCCAGGAGGTCTTTACAATAGAACAGAGAGAAGTCACGGCGCTAGGAGAGGTGGCAGCAAACCAGGTGACCTTGGAAAGGTTCGAAATTACAAGACATGAGGTCAAGAAGCACCTATTGGAGCTGGGTGTGAGAAAAGCTGTTGGTCCGGATGGAATCTCACCATGGGTATTGAAAGAGTGTGCAGGAGCACTTTGTTTGCCACTCTCCATAGTGTATAGTAGGTCACTAGAAACGGGAGATCTACCAGAAATATGGAAGACTGTTATTGTAGTACCAATATTTAAAATGGGTGACAGACAAGATGCTCTGAACTACAGGCCAGTGTCCTTAACTTGTATACCATGCAAGATGATGGAGAAGATTGTGATAAAAAACCTAGTAACACATCTGGAGAGAAGAGACTTCGTGACAACCCATCAACATGGGTTCAGGGACGGTAAATCTTGCCTTACGCGCTTGATAGAATTCTACGATCAGGTGACAAAGATTAAGCAAGAAAGAGAAGAATGGGCGGACTGCATTTTTTTGGACTGTCGGAAAGCCTTTGACACAGTACCCCATAAAAGGTTGATGCATAAGCTGGAGAAACAGGCAGGAGTAACTGGTAGGGCGCTCCAGTGGATAAGGGAGTACCTAAGCAATAGGAAGCAGAGAGTTACAGTGAGGGGTAAGACCTCAGAATGGCGTGAAGTCACCTGTGGAGTCTCACAGGGCTCTGTGCTTGGACCTATCCTGTTTCTGATATACGTAAATGATCTCCCAGAGGGTATAGACTCATTCCTCTCAATGTTTGCTGACGACGCCAAAATTATGAGAAGGATTAAGACAGAGGAGGACAGCTTGAGGCTTCAAGAAGACCTGGACAAGCTACAGGAATGGGCGAACAAATGGCTGTTAGAATTTAACCAAAGCAAATGAAATGTAATGAAGATAGGGGTAGAAAGCAGACCAGATACAAGGTATCACTTGGGAAATGAAATACTTCAAGAGTCAGAGAGAGAGAGAGAAAGACCTGGGGGTTGATATCACGCCAGACCTGTCCCCTGAAGCTCATATCAAGAGGATAACAGCAGCATATGCCAGGTTGGCTAACATAAGAACGGCCTTTAGAAACTTGTGTAAGGAATCTTTCAGAACATTATATACCACATATGTCAGACCAATCCTGGAGTATGCGGCTCCAGCATGGAGTCCATGTCTAGTTAAGCATAAGACTAAACTGGAAAAGGTTCAAAGGTTTGCCACCAGACTAGTACCCGAGCTGAGAGGTATGAGCTACGAGAAGAGACTACGGGAATTGAACCTCACTTCGTTAGAAGACAGAAGAGTTAGGGGGGACATGATCACCACATTCAAGATTCTCAAGGGAATCGACAGGGTTGATAAAGACAGGCTATTTAAAACAAGAGGCACACGCATTAGGGGACACAGGTGGAAACTGAGTGCCCAAATGAGCCACAGAGATATTAGAAAGAACTTTTTTAGTGTCAGATTGGTTGACAAATGGAATGCATTAGGAAGTGATGTGGTGGAGGCTGACTCCATACACAGTTTCAAGTGTAGATATGATAGAGCCCAATAGGCTCAGGAACCTGTACACCTGTTGATTGACGGTTGAGAGGCGGGACCAGAGAGCCAGAGCTCAACCCCTGCAATGACAACTAGGTGAGTACAACTAGGTGAGTACACACACACACACACACACACACACACACACACACACACACACACACACACACACACACACACACACACACACACACACACACACACACACACATACACATACACACACACACACACACACACACACACACACACACACACACACACACACACACACACACACACACACACACACACACACAGAATCAGAATGTGTAAAGAATCATTCAGAACTTTGTATACCACATATGTCAGGCCAATCCTGGAGTATACAGCCCCAGCATGGAGTCCATATCTAGTCAAGGATAAGACTAAACTGGAAAAGGTTCAAAGGTTTGCCACCAGACTAGTACCCGAGCTGAGAGGTATGAGCTACGAGGAGAGACTACGGGAATTAAACTTCACTTCGCTGGAAGACAGAAGAGTTAGGGGGGATATGATCACCACATTCAAGATTCTGAAGGGAATTGATAGGGTAGATAAAGACAGTCTATTTAACACAAGGGGAACACGCACAAGGGGACACAGGTGGAAACTGAGTGCCCAAATGAGCCACAGAGATATTAGAAAGAACTTTTTTAGTGTCAGAGTGGTTGACAAATGGAATGCATTAGGAAGTGATGTGGTGGAGGCTGACTCCATACACAGTTTCAAATGTAGATATGACAGAGCCCGATAGGCTCAGGAATCTGTACACCTGTTGATTGACGGTTGAGAGGTGGGACCAAAGAGCCAGAGCTCAACCCCCGCAAACACAACTAGGTGAGTACAACTAGGTGAGTACACACACACAGAATGACAAAGAGATTTGTGAAGAACTCAACAAAAGGTTCCAGGAGGTCTTTACAATAGAACAGGGAGAAGTCACGGCGCTAGGAGAGGTGGCAGCAAACCAGGTGACTTTGGAAAGGTTCGAAATTACAAGAGATGAGGTCAAGAAGCACCTATTGGAGCTGGATGTGAGAAAAGCTGTTGGGCCGGATGGAATCTCACCATGGGTATTGAAAGAGTGTGCAGGAGCACTTTGCTTGCCACTCTCCATAGTGTATAGTAGGTCACTGGAAACGGGGGACCTTCCAGAAATATGAAAGACTGCTAATGTAGTACCAATATTTAAAAAGGGTGACAAACAAGAGGCACTGAACTACAGGCCAGTGTCCTTAACTTGTATACCATGCAAGGTGATGGAGAAGATTGTCAGAAAAAACCTAGTAACACATCTGGAGAGAAGAGACTTCGTGACAAATCATCAACATGGGTTGAGGGAGGGTAAATCTTGCCTTACAGGCTTGATAGAATTCTTCGATCAGGTGATAAAGATTAAGCAAGAAAGAGAAGGATGGGCGGACTGCATTTTTTTGGACTGTCGGAAAGCCTTTGACACAGTATCCCATAAAAGGTTGATGCGTAAGCTGGAGAAACAGGCAGGAGTAACTGGTAGGGCGCTCCAGTGGATAAGGAGGTACCTAAACAATAGGAAGTAGAGAGTTACAGTGAGGGGTGAGACCTCAGACTGGCGTGAAGTCACCAGTGGAGTTCCTCAGGGCTCTGTACTTGGACCTATCCTGTTTCTGATATACGTAAATGATCTCCCAGAGGGTATAGACTCATTCCTCTCAATGTTTGCTGACGACGCCAAAATTATGAGAAGGATTAAGACAGAGGAGGACAGCTTGAGGCTTCAAGAAGACCTGGACAAGCTGCAGGAATGGTCGAACAAATGGCTGTATGAGTTTAATCCAAGCAAATGTAATGCAATGAAGATAGGGGTAGGAAGCAGGAGACCAGATACAAGGTATCACTTGGGAGATGAAATACTTCAAGAGTCAAAGAGAGAGAAAGACCTGGGGGTTGATATCACGCCAGACCTGTCCCCTGAAGCTCATATCAAGAGGATAACAGCAGCAGCATATGCCAGGTTGGCAAACATAAGAACGGCCTTTAGAAACTTGTGTAAGGAATCTTTCAGAACATTATATACCACATATGTCAGACCAATCCTGGAGTATGCGGCACCAGCATGGAGTCCATATCTAGTCAAGCATAAGGCTAAAATGGAAAAGGTTCAAAGGTTTGACACCAGTCTAGTACCCTAGCTGAGAGGTATGAGCTACGAGGAGAGACTACGGGAATTAAACCTCACTTCGTTGAAAGACAGAAGAGTTAGGGGGGACATGATCACCACATTTAAGATCATCAAGGGAATCGACTGGGTAGATAAAAGGTTATTTATTACACAGGATTACACTCACTAGGGGACACATGTTGAAACCTGAGTGCCCAAATGAGCCACAGAAATATTAGAAAGAACTTTTTTCAGTGTCAGAGTTGTTGACAAATGGAATGCATTAGGAAGTGATGTGGTGGAGGCTGACTCCATACACAGTTTCAAGTGTAGATATGATAGAGCCCAATAGGCTCAGGAACCTGTACACCTGTTTCTGGGGCCTCGCAGCCTGGTGGATAGCGCGCAGGATTCGTAATTCTGTGGCGCGGGTTCGATTCCCGCACGAGGCAGAAACAAATGGGCAAAGTTTCTTTCACCCTGAATGCCCCTGTTACCTAGCAGTAAATAGGTACCTGGGAGTTAGTCAGCTGTCACGGGCTGCTTCCTGGGGTGTGTGTGTGGTGTGGGGAAAAAAAAAAAAAAAAAGTAGTTAGTAAACAGTTGATTGACAGTTGAGAGGCGGGCCGAAAGAGCTAAGCTCAACCCCCGTAAAAACACAACTAGTAAACACAACTAGTAAACCTGTTGATTGACGGTTGAGAGGCGGGACCAAAGAGCCAGAGCTCAACCCTCGCAAGCACAACTAGGTGAGTACAACTAGGTGAGTACACACACACACACACACCACACACACACACACACACACACCACACACACACACACACACACACACACACACACACACACACACACACACACACACACACACACACACACACACACACACACACACACACACACACACACACCTCCACTACACACCCACAAACAAATGGGCAAAGTTTCTTTCACCCTAAGTGCCCCTGTTACCTAGCAGTAAATAGGTACCTGGGAGTTAGTCAGCTGTCACGGGCTGCTTCCTGGGGTGTGGGTGTGTGGTGTGGAAAAAAAAAGTAGTTAGTAAACAGTTGATTGACAGTTGAGAGGCGGGCCGAAAGAGCAAAGCTCAACCCCCGCAAAAACACAACTAGTAAACACAACTAGTAAACACACACACTTACACACACACACACCTCCACTACACACACACACACCTCCACTACACACACCCTTTCCACTACACACACACACACACACCTAAATTACTACTTAGTCACAAAAGAAGGAAAATGTCGGTGAATTACTACGTGACAAGACTAGGGAAAACAGGAGGGGTAAATAGCGAAAGAGGCAAGGCAATCTGCGAGGCACTGAATGCCAGTTTCCATGGAGTGTTCACAACCGAACCTGAGCAGCTCCCATTGTTAGAAGAGGAGATGACCCAAAATTAAGAGACTAACAGACATGGAGGTGACAGCAGAGGAGGTAATGAACAGCTAACAACACTGGATGAACATAAAGCTGTTGGATCAGACAACGTATCACCGTGGAAGAGGCAGCGCAGGCCCTCAGGGTGCCTCGAGCTAGGATCTATAATGAGTCACATACGAATGGAGAATTGCCCGGTGGCTGGAAAAAGACAAATGTGGTACCAATTTTCAAGAAAAGAGATTGGGAAGAGGCACTTAACTACAGACCAGTATCACTGACAAGCATCTCCTATAACGTACTAGAAGGAATAATAAGGTTAAGACTGGTTGCACACCTAGAGAACATTAGGTTTGTTAACAAACACCAACATGGGTTCTTGGAAGGGAACTCATGCCTAATAAACCTTCTGGAATGATATCATATAGTAAAAGGAATAAGGCAGGACAGGGAAGGATGGGCGGACTGCATATTTCTGGACTGCCAAAAAGCCTTTGAAACAGTACTGCTCATGAGACAGCTATTCAAACTTGAGAGGCAGGCGGGAGTTAGCATAAAAGTCCTAGCATGGGTAAGGAATTACTTAGGCAGGAGCCAGAGAGTAACAGTCAGGGGCGAGAAGTCAGACTGGCGAATCGTAACGAGTGGAGTATCTCAAGGATCGGTGCTGAGACCAGTTCTATTTCTTATATACGTAAACGACATGTTTATAGGAGTCGAGACCTATATGTCGATGTTCGCGCAGGACGCGAAATTAAAGAGACGAATTGTGACAGATGAGGACTGCAGGATCCTCCAAGAGGACTTGAACAAGCTGCAGAGATGGTTAGAGAAATGGCTACTGGAGCTCAACACGAGCAAGTGTAAAGTTATGGAAATGAGACTAGGTGACAGGAGACCAAAGGGACGGTACACAGTGAGGGGAAATTACCTACCTGTGGCGCTTCGAAAAAGTAGTAACATAACATAGTACGTCCATGGTAGTGGACGTAACACAAAATCTAACTCCTGAGGCACATGTAAATCGGATAACGAAAGCATCGTACTCTACGCTAGCAAAGGTTAGAAAGTCCATTAGAAACCTAAGTAGACATTCAGAGCACTTTACACTGCCTACATGAGACCAGTCTTAGAGAATGCAGCTCCATCATGGAGCCCCACCATAAGGAAACTGGAAGAGGTTCAAAAATTTGCGACGAGGCTCGTACCAGAGTTGCATGTGATGAGATATAAAGAGTGACTGAAGTAACTGAACCTAACTACTCTTAGGAAAAAAAAGAGGGAGAGGAGAGATATGATAGAAATATATAAAATACTTAGGGGGAATGACAAAGTGGAAATTGACGAAATGTTCAAACGAAATACCAACAGAAACAAGGGGACATGGGGTGGAAGCTGGAAACTGGGATGAGTCATAAAGATGTTAGAATGTTTTCTTTAGTGTGAGACTAGTTGGAAAATGGAATGAACTAAAAGGTTGTGGAAGTAAACACTATTCATAATTTTAAAACTTAGATATGTTAGGGGAATAAGATAGAAGTCATTGAATTAAACAACCGGCGGCTAGGAAGGCGGTGTCCAAGAGCCAGTGCTGGAGGCTGCAGGCATTAATAGGTGAGTCCATGTTACCTATCGTACGTTACGGCTCGTGATCCTACAGCAGCCAAACTTTAATACGTCTAGGGATACGACACAACTGCTGTTCTCAATAGCGAATCACCAGTATAACCCCTTAATAAGTAATGAGCACAAAAATAGAATCTTCATAGGACTGAAGAATAAAGACAATAAGTATATATATATAAGATTATATTAAATAAATCTCAAAAGCAAACAGATGATTATATGGTCACAATATATCACATTAAAAAATATCACTGTAACTTCCAGACATTAAATCAATAATAATATATGTATGGCTATGACAGAACAAAGAATGACTTAACTCCAAGATGTTATCTCCCTGGTTCCCGTCCAGCTACTGAACAACAAAATGCGAGTCAAAAAACAGATTGCCTTGCCCCGCGAATAAATTGCCAAAGTTACAATATTTATTATTTCAACAATGGAGCACTACATTGTGACAAGAGTAATCTTAAACTAACTTAATGAATAATTAGTACACCTTGATATACAAAAATTAAAGTAATTATTCTTTACATAGTAATTAAAATATGCATACAGAATAGCATAATGGCATGCACACCCAGCAACGGACGGTCCCACGACAATTTGCCAGATACAGTTCACTCAATTATTATTTCACTCTGTTACCCACTTATGATCACATATAAATCATTAGTTCCCGTGGGAAAACTGATCACACAAAGAAATAAACAATCCTTCCCACGATACGTTGGGCCTAACGCCAACACTGTAACATGAATGTGCATTTGCATAGAACATAAGTATAACAATATACATGCTTGTAATTTACATATAATTATAAATGTACATATTAATATATTTACTTACGTATCTTATAAGAGTACGTAACACTTCCACCTCCAAGAAAAAAAATGCAATGGATTGAAGATCAATGGCATTTTTTCAGAAGTAAAAATGTTAAGTAAAAAGAAACATTTCATTTATGGTACATCAAAACTTCTTGACAAAGCATCAGCAATAACATTTTGTCTGCCTGGAATATGTTTGATTTCTACATTAAATTCCTGCAAAAACAATGACCAGCGCAGAATTCGTTGGTTCTTGACTTTCATCATATTTATAAAGATAAGGGGGTTGTGGTCTGTAAATACTAACACTTTATTTCCTGATAAGTAAATCTCAAACTTCTTGATTGACAATATAAGACCCAACGCCTCCTTTTCTACCACGGAATAATTTCTCTGAGCTGCATTAAATTTTCTAGAATAGTAATACACAGGATGCTCAATCTGGTCTAAACCAACTTGAATAAGCACAGCACCTATTCCAACATCTGACGCATCAATGTGTAATATAAATGGTTTATCAAATTGGGGACTAGCAAGAATAGGTGAGGTGGACAATATGCCCTTTAGGTTCTGAAAAGCATTCTGACAATCTTGTGTCCACTGAAACTTTACTTGCTTGCGTAACAAGTTTGTCAAAGGAGCAGCTACTGTTGAAAAATTCCTACAATAACGCCTATAGTATGCACACATACCAATAAACCGTTGGACTCCTTTCTTATTGGTCAACACTGGGTAGTCCACAATGGCTTGAATCTTATCTTGTAAGGGGATAATCTTACCTTGTCCTACCTCGTGGCCAAGATAAGTTATCGTACCTTTTGCCCAACTACACTTATTCATATTTATGGTTAACTTTGCGTTTTCCAACACTGTAAACAAGTTCTTAAGGCCTAAGAGATGATCTGCCCAATTCTTACTGTACAAAACAATGTCATCAAGGTAGGCCCTACAATCTGGCACATCCTTGAGTAAGAAATTCATGAATCTTTGAAAAGTAGCAGGTGCATTTCTCAAACCGAATGGCATGACATTAAATTCATACGCACCATCAGGTGTAACAAAAGCAGTAACCTCTCTAGCATACTCTGTTAATGGAATTTGATAATACCCTTTTGACAAATCAAGCTTACTTACATATTCGGCATGACCTATGGACTCTATACATTCTTCCAACAAGGGTAAAGGAAAAACGTCCACTGTAGTGTTCTTGTTCAGTTTCCTGTAATCCACGCACAATCTCCAGGTTCCATCTGGTTTTGGCACTAACAAACACGGAGAGCTCCAAGTACTTTGACTTGGCCGAATGAAATCATGCTGGAGCAGATATTCCACTTCTGCTTGCATAATTTTCCTCTTTTCGGGATTCACTCGGTACGGATGTTGTCGAATGGGGGTGCTGTCCAGGAGCTGAATGTCGTGTGTGATGAGGTGGGTCTGGGTAGGAACCTCCCTAAACAGAGATGTATGGTTGTCCAGCAGAACCTGGAACTCATCACGTTGTTCCTCCTGTAAATGACATAGCATCTCCCTGCCATTGGAACTGGAACTGAGAAGTTGGATATTAACAACATGTCCCTCACTACAATTATCCTCAGGTGGTAACTCTTCCCGACTAAAACAAGCTACTACACCAGGTCCAACATAAGCTTTTAATCTGTTAAGGTGTACAGTCATTTGGGGTTCTGAAAGATTAGGGTTAATTAGTTTATAAGTTAGGTCTCCCACCTTGTCTACCACTTGGTAGGGTCCTGCGAACTTATGGGACATGGAAGTCCCCATACGAGGTTTCAACACCAACACCAAATCTCCGACATCAAAAGACCTGAGCTTAGCTTTGAACTTCTTGTCGTATCTTACTTTCATGGCTTGTTGAGTCCTTCCCAGATGTTCTTTCGCCAACTCACGAGCCCGACACAACTTAGCCTTGACCTCACTCAAGTACAATCCACTCTGATGAACAGAGACATCTCCCAACAACTTTTCTTGTAGCATTTTAAGAGGACCTCTTACTTGGTGACCAAACACTAGTTCAAAGGGTGAACAGCCCAATGACTCTTGTAGCCCTTCTCTAGCAGCAAACAACACAAAGGGGAGATTCTCATCCCAATTACGTGGATGAGTTTCTCCGGTTGTCTTCAGCATTTGTTTCAAAGTCTGGTGGAAACGTTCAAGTCCACCTTGGCTTTGTGGATGATATGGACTGGATAATTTGTGCCGAATCCCTCGGGATTCGCAAAAAGTTCTGAAAACTTTAGAAACAAAATTTCCCCCATTATCACTCTGAATAACTCTAGGCATTCCAAACAACGAAAAGAATCTTTCAAGACACTTGATGAGATTATGAGCCTTGGTATTCCGTAGAGCATAAGCTTCAGGAAATCTAGTAGTCATACACATGAGAGTGAACAAAAACATGTTACCCGATTTAGTCTTAGGTAAAGGACCCACACAATCAATTACAACATGAGTAAATGGTTCATCAGGAACTACAATAGGTTGCAATGGTGCTCTAGGTACAGATTGATTTGGTTTACCAACAATTTGACAGGGTATACAGTTATGACAATATCTGACCACGTCTTTCTTTAACTTTGGCCAGAAAAAATATTTACTTATCTTATGGTACATATTCGTGATACCTTGATGACCTCCCATGGGATCATCATGTGCAGCCTGCAGGACCTGCCTACGATAATCATTGGGGACAACGAGTTGGGTTCTAATCTCACAATCCTCTGAAGAGGGAGTTCCCTTGGGTCTCCACCTTCTCATCAGAAGTCGATCCTTGAAGAAGAAACCCGTCCCTTCCTCCAATGCATCAATATTATCAGGAGCCTCAGAAATACACTTACTTAAACTAGGATCAGTAGTCTGTACAACACTTAAGGGCAATGACTCAGAATCAGCAGCGAGCGGGCAAGAACCTAGTAGCTTGATCTCTTTTCCCGATTGATCAGAATAAAATGGAGTCATAGCTACTTCGGCCTCACTCTCGACAACTGGCGCACTGGAGACAAGCGGGCAAGGTACAGATAGTTCAGCCTCCTCACCTTCACTTTCCTTGTGATTTAGGTTCGGCGGGGCTTCTACTACGGCCTCACTCTCATCATCCAGTCGAGTCATAAAAGAATCCTCAAGATCCACCTCCCACTCCTTTACTGAAGGGGTCCTGGTCTTGGGATCAGCAACCTCAGTGAAGACAGGATTACTCTCACCTGTTTTTCCCATTGATCTAGTAACAACACAAGCAGGGTAAATAATATCATCATCTGCTTCCGGTTGAGCTAATACATTATGGGGTTTAGTTAACATGATGGGACACTTGGGCCCTACAACCATTTGGTTGCCAAAATCATTACCTAGAATAATGTCTACCCCAGGAATGGACAGTTGTTTACTTACACCAACATTACACCATCCTGAAGTATATTTAGAATCAAGGTTAACTTGCAATAAGGATACTGGTTGCACACTACCGGCAATACCCTGGAGAAGCACAACTTCACCCAGATCTCGGGTGTCAACATCATCAAGTACCTTCTGGGTAATAAGAGACTGTGAAGCTCCAGTATCACGGAGTAATTGAACAG
Source organism: Procambarus clarkii (assembly GCF_040958095.1). Taxonomy (NCBI): domain Eukaryota; kingdom Metazoa; phylum Arthropoda; class Malacostraca; order Decapoda; family Cambaridae; genus Procambarus; species Procambarus clarkii. Next base: position 38,546,459 of record NC_091153.1, read on the forward strand.
TCTTATGTCTACCATTAGTACATAATAAGGTACCTGTGGAAATATAGGGTTTGAATTCAGCCATCCAATTGGGACTGACTGTAATACATGAAGAATTAATAGGTTGCACTCCTTTACTCATAATAAGACCAGTTGGTCGGAGTTCAGGATGCAAACTAAAACATGAAGAAATCACATGCCCCCTTCTCTTACAATGGGTACAATGTTTGACAGTGGACACACTGGTAGAACCAACTGCCGGTTTAGAATTAGCATTACTAGGCTTAGATGATCCTGGCAATGGAGTAACCATCTTAGGGTTAGTAAGAGAAGAGTTCACGGGAGTAACTGTCGCACCAGGAGGAGACTTATACTGATAAGGAGTACGGTGAGCATTGAAATTTACTCTACGACTAGACTTAGGTGAAGTGGCCGTAAACGGGGCCTTAGTCAGCAACTCATGCTCATCCGCGAGCTTTGACAGCTCATCAATATCGGTTACATTCTTTTGTTCTGCCATAAAAGTAGACAACTGGTCTGGAAGACATGACAATACTTCTTCCATTATAAGAAGATTCTTTAGAGCATCAAAATCAGTGACTGCAAGTAACTTTAACCATCTGTTGCAAAAATTCGTCTTCTGACGAGTAAAATCTGCTATTGTCTGATCCCTGATTCTCCTTAGGTTCCTGAACTTTTGCCTGTGTGCCTCTGGATTTAACTGGTATGCATTGAGGATGCTTTTCTTTACAAAGTCATAATCAAAACTATGAGCGTCAGGTAGGGTTGTGAAAACCTCCTGACTACGCCCCTTGAATTGAGACTGCATAATGGCTACCCACTGATCCCTTGGCCAGTTCATACTGATGGCAATTTTATAAAAATGTGCAAAGAAAACCTCAGGATCTTCCTCATTGAACTTGGGCAACTCTATATACTTATTCATCCTGATGGGATTATTATCACTATTTGTTGAAACATTACTAGTATTTCCATGCCCAGCTGCCATACGCTGTGATTCAAGCCTGAAGTTAGTGTCAGCCATTTGTTGTTGAATCTCTAATTGTTGCTTCTTTGTGGCTTCTATTTGCAACTGTACCGCAATTTCTAAACGCCTAGTCTCTAGCTCCCTTTGCTGAGCTTCAGCTTCTAATATTTGCTGTTGCTGTTGAGCTTCAATCTCTCTTTGACTAGCTTCAGCCTCTAATATTTTCTGTTCTTTTTGAGCTTCAAGCTCTAATTGGCGAGCTTCTAACTCAAGACGCTTTAACGTCATCTGATCACTCGACTCCTCTCTTAACTCCTCTAGAATTTCTTCCTCTAATTCCCCATTCTCAACAAAATGCGTCACAATGACTTTCAATATTTGGGCTTTAACCATTCTATTGCTGGCGGTCAAATCCAACTGATTTGCCATTTGTATTAACTCAGTCTTTTTAAGGTTCTGAATCCCTTCAAAGTCTGGTTTAGCCACCAACGCTGCAACTTTCTCCTCCATCGTTACTAACACTTGGCACTTGATTCACAAAAATAATTAACACAATGGCACTGCACTACACTTCACTGTAAAATTGTCACCACACTGAAAATTCGCTTGGCCTCACTGCACAAACAAAATATATAGGATGACTTACCTCAAAATCGTGAAACGTTGTTACCTGACACACAGGAAGGCTTGCTTGGCACATGGAATAGTTCTTAAGAAACACACAGAGACACTTGACACACTGGTACCTAGGAAGGCAAGGTTAGATTAGCATAGTTAAGTTAAAGTGAGACAATATTTCCCGGCACAGGCCCCCATAACTCTTTGTTACCTATCGTACGTTACGGCTCGTGATCCTACAGCAGCCAAACTTTAATACGTCTAGGGATACGACACAACTGCTGTTCTCAATAGCGAATCACCAGTATAACCCCTTAATAAGTAATGAGCACAAAAATAGAATCTTCATAGGACTGAAGAATAAAGACAATAAGTATATATATATAAGATTATATTAAATAAATCTCAAAAGCAAACAGATGATTATATGGTCACAATATATCACATTAAAAAATATCACTGTAACTTCCAGACATTAAATCAATAATAATATATGTATGGCTATGACAGAACAAAGAATGACTTAACTCCAAGATGTTATCTCCCTGGTTCCCGTCCAGCTACTGAACAACAAAATGCGAGTCAAAAAACAGATTGCCTTGCCCCGCGAATAAATTGCCAAAGTTACAATATTTATTATTTCAACAATGGAGCACTACATTGTGACAAGAGTAATCTTAAACTAACTTAATGAATAATTAGTACACCTTGATATACAAAAATTAAAGTAATTATTCTTTACATAGTAATTAAAATATGCATACAGAATAGCATAATGGCATGCACACCCAGCAACGGACGGTCCCACGACAATTTGCCAGATACAGTTCACTCAATTATTATTTCACTCTGTTACCCACTTATGATCACATATAAATCATTAGTTCCCGTGGGAAAACTGATCACACAAAGAAATAAACAATCCTTCCCACGATACGTTGGGCCTAACGCCAACACTGTAACATGAATGTGCATTTGCATAGAACATAAGTATAACAATATACATGCTTGTAATTTACATATAATTATAAATGTACATATTAATATATTTACTTACGTATCTTATAAGGGTACGTAACAGTCCACACCTCCACTACACACACACACACACACACACACACACACACACACACACACACACACACACACACACACACACACACAGATAGATATTATAGAGCCCAGTAAGCTCGGGAACCTATACACCAGTTGATTGACAGTTGAGAGGCGGGTCCAAAGAGCCAAAGCTCAACCCCCGTATGCACAAATATGTAAGTACACACACACACACAGGAGATAACTCGCGCCATAACCCTCCGTGATGCTGAATGTTTCATGATTATATCCACGCTCTGTCTCTATACCTCTCCCGTGCTCTGTGTAGCTGTACACCCGGTCTCACATGGCTCTACCCAGCTCTACACCCGGTCTCACATGGCTCTACCCAGCTCTACACCCGGTCTCACAGGACTCTACGTATCTCTATACCCGGTCTGACAGGGCTCTACGTGGCTCTACATCCGGTCTCACATGGCTCTACGCAGCTCTACACCCGGTCTCACATGGCTCTACGCAGCTCTACACCCGGTAACTCACACCTACGAGAGCAGAGCCAGTCGGCAGGAACATTACGAACGCTCGGAGCCCAAACTCTAAATCCGAACGGTTCAACAAAATCAGCTGACTTTTAATTAAACATTAAGGAACTTCAGTCTAATCCGATCGTTAGACCTGATAATTACACCCGCAAATTAAAGGTAAATCGTACTTACTAGAAACGGTAAACTAGCACTAATGACCCTATTACTAGAATAAACTAGCACTATTGACTTTTTAATAATAAAAATAACGTTCCTTTTGCTGATAAATTCTTTAGTTTCATATAATACTGACTATAAAAATATTGAACTAAACATTGATTAGGATCTCGTCTAGCCACTTGCGCTGGACGGTAGAGCGACGGTTTCGAGTCATGCTGGTCGGCGTCCAATCCCTGACCGTCCATAAGTGGTTGGGCACCATTAGTTTCTCCCCGTCCCATCCCAAATCCTTATACTAACCCCTTCCCAGTGCTATATAGTCGTAATGGCTTGGCGCTTTCCCTCTTATAACTCCCTCCGTCCCTCTAATAACTGATGTTGGTCCAAGAGACACAAGGATGTACTCACATTAATGTGAGTAATCAGCCATTACTAATTAAAGTATTAAAATTATTATCATTACTAAAAAAATTAAAAATTAATCGTAACTGTCACATGTTTATATTTTTTTTGCGTTGTAATTAGTATTCTAGCCAAGTATCATAGTGATTTTTTTATTTATTGTTCACGTCATTTTTTGTCATATTAAATATTTGAGTTTTCCATTCTTAGGATTTTATCCTGTAATTTTCACACCATAAAGAGATTTAGCAGCAGAAGCAGTTTTATTTCCTTTGTTTTAATTTTTTTTTATTTAATGTTAATGGCATTCCACCAGCCAGAATAGCCACTGCTCTATTCATCCACTTTTCCGTAACATTATGAAAACTGCAGAGGGGGTTGGGTAAAATGTGACCCATCGTTGTTTTCAGTAATTGGCATATTTTCGGTATAAATAGGCGAACTTTCAAACTGCAAATAAGTGCAGAAAGAGCAAGAATTCAGCTCCACAATAACGCTCATGAATCAGATTTGTGATATTTCCGATATTATGGAAACTGCAGAGGGGGGGGGGGGGTTGTGTAAAATGTGACCCATCGTTGTTTTTAGTAATTGGCATATTTTCGGTAAAAAAAAGGTGAAATTTCAAACTGCAAATATGTTCAAAGAGCTACAATTCGCCTCCAAAATAAACATTTGCAGTTTGAAAGTTCGCCTATTTATACCGAAAATATGCCAATTACTGAAAACGGCGATGGGTTACATTTTACCAACACCCCCCCCCCCTTGCAGTTTACATAATATCGGAAAAATTGCAAATCTGACTTCTGAGGATTATTTTGGAATCGGATTCTAGCTCTCTGCACATATTTGCACTTTGAAATTACGCCTTTTTATACAGAAATTATGTCCATTACTGAAAACGGCGATGAGTTGGCAGTTTGATGCCTATTTCTACTGACGCAGTGTATGGTATAGAGGCTGTATAACACTCAATACTAAAGAGACACAAGGATGTACTCACATTTATATGATTAATGACTCATTACTCACATTAATGTGAGTAATGTGTTGAACAAACAAAGTGTTGAATGACCTTCCGGATTGGCCTCTTCTTTTGATAATCACTTTAGTATTGAGTGTGATACAACATTCTGCCATACATTGCGTCAGAAGAAATAAGCTTTACGAGCATTCAGAAATATAATTCAAATTTGGTTTTTAGGATTATGGGTTGTGTGCGTGTGTTATCTTTACTATCGGCTGTAAAATATTTATTCCAATAAACAGTTCTCAGATGTTGGCAGATGGGTCTTTCACTCTCCGAGGGGGACACATGGCCCGATAAATCACATAACACATATAACACTGTGTTCGAGAGTGTGAAACATTTACATTTGTTAAACTTTTCATGTTGAAATGTTTTAAAGTTAATTTAAGCTGTCAGAATAGACTGTACTGATGCATTTATATGTTATTTAGCGGGAGGCTACTATAGTCAGCAATGTTAAGGTAGAAGCCAACACTATGAGGATACAATGTGACAGATAAGGTGTGATGTATGAGGAAGATGTAGTGAGGATGACAAGTATTTATCTTCCTCATTGAGGTGTAACCTCTGGCCCACTCTGGGCAGTGTTCACTTACAGACCTAAACAAATTGCTCTACATAGCTTTGTTTACGTCATTCTATGCTCTTTACCTATTTTTTCGTTTTTGGTTTTACTTATTATCAACATTTCCATGTAGCACGGGTTATGGTGATTCCCGTAAACGGCAGGGCTGTAACTGGAAGACACTTCTTTACTAAACTATCCCGTCTGCCTCTCACCCACTTCACCCCTTACACCCCCCTCACCCCTACACACCCTCACCCCCGCACACCTTCGCCCCTATACACCTTTGCCCCCTACACACCCTCACCCCCGCACACCTTCGCCCCTATACACCTTTGCCCCCTACACACCCTCACCCCTGCACACCTCCCCCTATATACCTTCGCCCCCTATACACCTTTGCCCCCCTACACACCCTCACAACTCCCTCTATATGTTTCCTCTCAACGGTTTTGTGTATTTTGTGTCATTCAAATTACAATTTCCAGCCATTACCTTCATAATTCCATCTGTTTAACTTAAAGATTTGTCTTTCTCCAATTCCTTCCATTTCCTGCCAAGTGAGTGATGTTGTTTAGTTCTTTCCTCCCTCGTCCATCCCTCCGTTTGTCCTCACGTTCTCACCTACAAGTTAGATTCTTCCTCTAACGACCAATTCAACCTGTTCACGGCTCAGAAACTAGAACATCCTTCTGTCATCACCGTGACTCATTTGAGTGTCTTTTCGCCATCTCTACTTCCTCGTTCTGCTGTTCCTAGTTTTGAATAATGATGATTTCTCACCTTTATCAGTTTGCCTTAAAATCTTGTATGCCGCAATCATGACCCCTTCGTTGTCTTTCATGTCCTCCGGTGTGAC